>NW_019721012.1:322759-490693 GCF_002891405.2 Cryptotermes secundus | reverse complement strand
ATTGAACTCGGGTAATGCTTGCTACCATTCAGTCCAGAACCTTTTGTCTTCCGTCTGTTGTCCAAAAACATAAACATTTGAATAGACAAAACTATAATTTTGCCTGTGGTCCTGTATGGGTGTAAAACTTGGTCTCTGACATTCAGGGAGGAAGATAGACTGAGGGTGTTTGAGAACATACTGTTGAGGAGAATATTTGGACCAAAGGGAGATGAAATGACAGGAGGTTGGAGAAAACTGCATAATGAGGAGCTTCATAACTTGTACACTTCTTCAAGTATAATTAGAATGATCAAGTCAAGGGGGATGAGGTGGGCAGGTCATGTAGGACAAATGGGGGAGACGAGGAATGCGTATAGGATATTGGTGGGAAAGCCAGAAGGATAGAGACCATAGGGAAGACCAAGGCGTAGGTGGGTGGACAATATTAGACTGGATCTTAGAGAGATAAGATGGGATGGTATGGATTGGATAGATCTGGCTGAGGATATGGACCAGTGGAGGGCTCTTGTGAAAACGGTGATGAACCTTCGGGTTCCATAAAATGATGGGAAATTCTTGAGTAGCTGCACAATTGGCGGCTACTCTTAAAGGGGTCAGTTCCATGAGTAAGTAAGTAAGTAAATAAGTTAGCGTTGCAACTATGCTCATACGAGTATACGATATCTCAATGTTGTTCCAGCCATGGAACAGATCAGTCGAATGATATAAATTCAACGCTACTGACGGAAGATAAAACTCATTACCTCAATAAAGCCAACAAGGGCGAATAACTCAGTTTTCCTCAGTTTCTGGGTGTTTAAATGCACGATCTTTTGGGTAGGTTGACGAGAAGTAGTGGAAAGAATGTCACTGTATGTTGGTTCAGGTTCAAAAGAAAATTGCAATTCTGGAGGCCACGTTCATGTAACTACTTCCTTAAATGAAAGCAGGTGGAATTTATTTTCGGCACGGTCCAAATGCTTGGTATCAATGGGACTCCAGTCTTCTATTATCATCAGTGGCTTTCCTCAAGCAGGATAAGGAAAGTCAATGGTTGTAGGGAAATCCTATTTCACTAATAGAATGTAACTGGGAAAGCCACAGGACATATCTACAAAATTTCCCTAAATATCAAGTGAAATGCAATTAAGCTAGATAAAGTATAAATATGATCTCACCAGAAGATAATAAGCGGACCATTAGACTGAACATCCACTTAGTTAATTACGTATGTCATCCGATAATTAAGTGCCAAATGCGTCTGAATATCACGTGACTGATCCCTTACGTTTATCTTTTCGCTTCATCTGTGGCAGTATTTTCCTATTTTATTTATAGACCACATCGTTTCGAAAATGCTTTCTGTTTCAGTGATAGGTACACGGCGTGAAGAAATGTTGTGTTTTTGGATGGGAGTTTTCCCTTACCCTGAACAGAATAGCCATCAGATTCTGGGACGAAAGTACAGTTTAAATTGTTGCACCTGGTTATACAGTGTATAACAATCTCTTCATATTCTGCACAACTGAAGATGGAAATGGAACCAATTTATTAAACGTTGTTTTTACATAAATAAACTTGAATGACGGATGAAGTGCATGTTATTAGCTCCAATCTTGTGACAAATAACTTTAAATGTATTGTGCCTGGGGCGATATTCAGCAGGACTGTATGTTGAGCGGTTGGGTGCAATGCTTAGGTTTTTATATAATCAGCGTTTTTCAGTCGGCATGCTCGGGTAATTTAAGGCAAAAATATAAATTTTCTTTCCGCTTAAATAATTATGCATTGTGCTATAAACACGTAGGGAAAGTGAAGTCCAACATTCTTGACATCAGCACTAGACGGAGATGAGTGGTCAGTTTCACGCTCCTGTCACTTTAACCCGCCAGAAAGAGCCCCAGATTCACATTGGATAGGAGATTGAGTGGGTCTCAGAGCCGGTTTGGACACTATGGAGAAGAGAAAAATCTTGTTCCTCCCGGGAATCGAGCTCCGGTCATTCAGCTCGTAGCCCATCATGATACCGACTGAGCCATCCCTGCTCCTGTAAGTACGGCGGAAGATAAATAATACGTACCTGCAAATTTATCAGAAGTCAGAAGTCCCACATAAGCCGATGCATTTTATATTTTGACTCTCAACCTAGGACCAAGAGTGACAGTAACATGTTTTTAGAGACCGCGCCATAGCTCAAGCGGTTAGTCACTGGCTTCCCACCGCGGCGGCCCGGGTTCGATCCCGGGTCTGGTCAAGTGTGATTTGTGGTGGAAAAAGTGGCGCTGAGGCAGGTTTTCTCCGAGTACTTCGGTTTCCCCTGCCAATCTTCATTCCACCAATTGCTCCATGATCACCCTCACCTATCATCTGGGGCTGGTACAATAGACCAGAAGTGGCCGCAGTACACGGGACCTAGTCCAAACCCACTAGCAATAACAAAAGAAACATGTTTTTAGAAATAGAGCACAGCTGAAAATGTTAAACAAGTTTTAAAAAAATCTTTCCTTTTTTTTTTTTTGTTTACATAGATACATGTGCATTTTGTTATAGCTGTACACCATGTTCTTTGCGAAATCGCAAACTTGTGTCTGGGATATGTCCATTAGGCCTTCTTCGTGCGAAGCCCAAAGTAGCGTGGCTGGTTGAGTCACTAAGCTACAGGCCAAAATGTAGCGGTTTCGATTCCCGATGAGGTCATTGGATGTCTCATTTGACCTAATCCTTCCAGCCGCACTATGATCCTGGGGTCGACTTAGCCTCCAACAAAAATGAATACCAGGCATCTTCCCGG
Source organism: Cryptotermes secundus (assembly GCF_002891405.2). Taxonomy (NCBI): domain Eukaryota; kingdom Metazoa; phylum Arthropoda; class Insecta; order Blattodea; family Kalotermitidae; genus Cryptotermes; species Cryptotermes secundus. The sequence continues at coordinate 487,920 of NW_019721012.1, read as the reverse complement.
GGGTAAAGGATGGCCTGTCCGTAAGGTCGGCAACCTTACCACCATCTATGAACCGATTGTCTACAAAATGTGGAGGCCTCGATGTGTCACAACTTTATGGGTCTCTGTGGTCTGTTACAGAGATAGCTTTACCTTCTACAACTTCGTCGCACAATTTGAAGGAGTATTTTTTTAAATATAAAGCAAGATAATACTGAGACAACGGTTGTTTTCATGTCCACATTACTGAATGAAATGAACGTTAGTCTATATAAAGCTTCAGTGGAATATCATATTTTAAATTTCACGTTTTTTTAAGTGACGGAAAGACATTTTATCCCGCGGATCATGGATGTTTCGAAGTAACGAACTTGGCCGTGTTTTCGTATTTTAGCAAGCTGCTATATTGCTTTGTCGTTTGACATGAGAACACTAACACAGTCTTCAGTGCAGCTTTCCGTGCCGTCCCTCCTACGTCATGTCCTTGTTCCACTAACACGCGACCTGTTTCGGCCTCGCAAGTACTGTCGTCAGGTGTGCAGACTGTTGCACGGAAACTCTCACATTGCTGGCATACTGAACAGAAGCTACGTGTTAAATTCTTTCTTTAACAATTGCACGTATTAATTATGTTTATTGCGCTCAAATCTGAAAAATTACAAAGTTAAAAAGTTAATAATTAAAATTTAAAAGTGGTATATTGTGGCGCCTCTCATAATATCGCGTTATTTGTTTGTTGATGGTATGTTCATTTAGTGAATGGAGATATTCATTTGGACCGGTAAGATGTCAATAGAAATTGCCTTTTCAGATTGTAGCGAATTTCTTTCTCACTGGTTATTGTGATGTAAGTGTATATGCTTAGGTCAACATCGATGACTTCTGTAGCTGGCGTAAAACTAAGACTCAAAGTATAGATAAATCATACACCGACACTACGAATATGCTTATTGTAGTTGGCAGGCTTGACTAAGAGAGTGATGGTTTGTTAAGTATAAGGCATATAATTTATGTGGTTAATAAGGTAATTTTTGTGAAATATATAAACTTTATACGGGAAAGAAAAAAGATTAATTTTCTCGAATGAGATCTTGAAGTTCAATTTCTCATTTCCGCAAGAAGAGGAGTAAGTAATCTTTGAACCTGAAATGCTCACACTCTTCTTCCTTATTCCTTTCCACCTCCCTTCACCTCCGTCTCAGTTATTAGAAGAAATGGCGACAGAAATATATAGGTCACGTGGGGCATTGCTGCTTACTGCGTGACAAAGGAGACATATTTTTGCTTTAGATTTTTACATTCATCTTTATCTCTGCGCCAAACCTGTCAATAATCTTCAGTTACCACTCTTCCTAATTAACAAATGTTTTACAAAGAATAGGAAGAGGACACGATTTCTTTTTAGATACTTCTTATCAGAAAAAAACCTGTAAGTTTTCTGTAATCCACATATGCTGAAGTCATGTTCATCATATCAGCCTCATCACTAATACGCGAGTTCTTATTAGAAACTAATTTGAAGTCTAAGAGTGCAAATTGGGTTATTTGCTCTTGTAGTGAGACAACGTTTTCAATCGTGTGGGGAAAAATTCTGGAAATATGATATCACACAACTGAGCACACACAATAAAATAGAATACTCCACTTCCTTTCACCGACGTTACTAAATATAAACTAGAATTATTATAATGTGTTAAAGGGATGTCGCATAGCAGGAATAATCAACATATTCCATAAGACCAGAGGCTTATGTCAGTAGAAATGCAAAGTTTATCTTGTGTTTAATTAATTACGCAGTATGCCATAAATGCATATGGGGAAGTGGAGATATAGCTCCACCATTCTTGACCTCAGCAATAAATAAATGTGAGTGGTCAGCTTCAAGCCTCGGCCGGACTTACCTCAGTATGATATTATAAAATCTACTTATTCAACTTCAAAATCTCCAGAGTATTTCTATAATAATTGCCTATGCTGGATAATTTTCTTATTACCGTAACCCATTGGCAGGTCACAGTGGTCGCACTGTCTAAGGCATGAAATGTCTTAACTCGCTCGAATACTGGGATCGTGGGCTCGATTCCCACTAATGTTATGGATGTCTGCGTTTCTTCTGTGTTTATGTTAGGTAGCGCCTTGCGACGAGTTGATACCTCATCCATGGAATCCTACCGACTGTGTAAGATTATGAAACTTGAGTAAAACAAAGCGTTTCACGGAAGCCGTATGTTCCAAGTGAGAGCAACCGGAATAGAAGAAGAAGAGGGAAGAAGAAGAAGAAAGAAAAAGAAGAAAATGCATTCTTAAACAATTCTTCATCGCGAAGATCTTGATAAATTTCATTAGGGCCAAGACATCTTATTTCTCGTCGCGTATCGAATTTCCTAGTTTTTCTGAGGCGAATTTATAATTCGGCTTCAAGATTCTCCATTGTTTTAATTCAGTGGCCCGAATATTTTAGGATTTGAAAGGATGCATTTGGCAGGAGCTGAATTTCTTCCATATTTGAGCTTCTTTGCTATTTGAGATTATTAGCTGGACCATATTTTCTTAAAAGTTACAGACTTCGATGCCAGTGAACTGGATTGGCTGCCCTACTTCAGAATCAATAGAACCATTTGTGTTCACGCTGGTCTATGATCCTATTGCGGTTCGGCTGCATCTGTGAAGCAAGAAGAGGGCAACCCCCGGCCTGTGAACTTGTCTTGGTTAACATGCCTAATGTCAAATTACACGAAAAAGAAAAAAAAATCTTCTTTATTTTCTCTAGCGTTTAAGAACTTAATCCATGAAAAGTTTCGACGTATAACTTGCAAAATGTATGCCGATTAAGCTTCGTTTGTTGTTTTGGCAGTATAAATTTATTGTATTCATCAGTATTAAGCCAATTTGACTGGTTACGAGAACATATTCAAATATGGTCATTGATTTACATCTATGGCTGTTGTGAAGTAAGAAATTTATCAGATTGTTATTCCATTTGTGGCTGAAGTCCGTGTATTATGTACTTCAATGGGAAGCAGTATTACCCAAAGGAAGAAAGCACGATGTATCTCCCCCGCCATTACTTTATCCTGAAATTGATGTGTTCAGTCTGCAAAGATAGCAGAAGCTGTACATCATTTCCAATTGCAAAGTATAACTAGTGATTCAGTGGTTTCTTCCCTCCTTTAGCGATATAGTCCCAGTCTGGTACTCTCCGTTTTACTTCGGTTTACTAGATCTTATACATTCAGCAGGACCCCTTAGGTGGGTGATCAGCTCGTAGTAAGTCTTCTACATGTACACAAACACAGAAAAACGCGCGCATACACACACACGAACACTTAACATCCGTGCCTTGAGTAACATTCTAACCCAGCTCCCGGCTTCCGAGCGAGCCAAGACAGTGCAGGCCTTAGGCCGCTCGCCTACCGTGACCGGCTGATTCAGTAGTGCTTCCGGTTAAATGCTCATCTCGTCTCATAGCGAGTAAAGTCATCAGCAGACAGGAACATGGAAACCACCAACACTCACAGCACATTCAATTTCATTCAAGTTATGCTCACCTGTTTCTCAAGACAACTTTCCAACGATACGATTTCTCTTCACAAGCCAATTACGTGCCTTGCCTGGAAGTGCTGAGGGACCACCGTATTCAAAATGGTCTTAGAATAGAATTTATATTTTTATACAACTTGGTTAGTTTACGGAAGAACTTGTTGGTAAGATCTAAAATTTTATGACTATAATACATAGTACAAATATTATATTTCTGGACACTATCCATCGTCCTGTCCTTATTTCCGGAGACTTGAACCATCTCTGTTGGTTGGGCCCAACTGAGTAGGTTTTGCCTGAAGACGGGAACAGATCCAGTCTCCGAAACATTGTTCTTTTTTAAAATAAGCAAGGAGGAGTTTTAGATAAAGACAGGACGATGGATATTGTCCAGAAACATAATATTTGTAAGAACTTGTTGGTTTGTAGTACATTCTGCTTCGTCATTCTACCGCCATTTTTCTCTTGTGGAGTTTTCAAAGTGAGATGACGTGTTTTCCCAAACATTGCCACGTGTTGGGTGTATGTCACGTGACAAATAACTTTCGCCGTCTTGGATATAGCGAATTTATTCCACTCGATCTCACAATTACACAATTTACAGTTTCACAATTACTGCCCTCTGCAGTATCACAGTTACTTCTCCTGCTGGAGTCACTGCCATTCACTCGATACAACTCAATAACAATGGACTTCAGCTCACGCCGGCGAATGCTAGACTGCAACGGACTGGTTCCTATGATAATTCTGTCGTTATGTAGCTTCTGCACTGACAACATAGAAAAGAGTTACATGATAGCTACCTCTGTTGAGTAACTTCGTGTTTACAAGCATTGCTGGGGAACGCTGCCGAGAGTTGTTTATTGCTGCGTAGTAACCGCGGTGTTCCCTGTTATGTCACACAGGGAATTGCTGTTACGACACCGCGGGGGAGGAGGACGAAGTGTTGACTGGCCTATTACCGTAGCAGCGGCAGTAGCTCCGATGCTGTTACGTCACCGTTGGTAGGGGGGAGTGTCCTGCATAGCGCAAATACGTCACAATATATTCACCAGACTCTTGCCCCTTGTTTTGGTCCATATATGAAAGGACTGTTTAACGTATTTTGCTTCTGTAAATTCAACAATAATAAAATATTTCGTTGTGCTAATGAGCGAGCCCAGATGTGCTATTTCAAATTGAAAATAGATAGGAGCGGACATTTTAAAGGTTCCGTGAAAAGGAATATAATGCACAATTCATAGTTACAAATCCTTGCGGATGAGTGCCCCACGGTAGAACGGGGACATCTACTCACCCAGAATTGTGCTTTGACATTAAATTTGTACTTGCTTCCATCTACAGAAGAAAAAGAGAAAACAACATGGTGGCTTACCTGCAAAATGGAAATTAATATGTGACGTAATGAGTTACATCTTCTCGATCTTGATCGCAGACACCCGAGCTTAGATCTTTCGAGTTAGAACTAATATCATGACACACAAAGTTATATTTACCTCACAGCACACGAGTGAATAAACAAGTAACCACGTAACTACCACAACACAAAGTTTCCATCGACTGGTTCAGTGCTGCCAATATTTCACTCTAGCAATTAAATTTGTCTGAAAATAGCTGCTGCCCCTTCTGCTCGCTACAGAAACACGCGATAGTTGAGAACACTGAATGTATTCCTCATTACTCGTCTTGTATTTTCTTGATTCGTTTTAAAGAAGTACTTCAAATTATCACTTCAGTAGGAGAGTGTCATATTTTATTCTTCTGTCTATTAGCATGCTTCTTTTCGCAAAAAAATAATAACTTTAGATAACATTCAGCCGATTACAGTGGCTGCTCTGTCTAAAGCTCGAACATTAGTGATATAGGGCTCGAATTCCAAACAACGCATAGTATGTTTGTGTTGTCCTTGCAATGCGTCAGTCTCCCATCCAAGCAGTTCTAATAAATTCCTATAAGATACACATTTTCAAATTAATTCAGATTCGGAACATATCTAATCCGTGAAAGAGAGGACAAATTGATTAAATGTCTTATGAATGGTATAACATAAAGATAATGTTCATTATATTTCACCAGTATAGCAACTGTTTCTTCTGTTGTATTGACATGACTTAAGGACGCTAGTTCCTTTCCGAGTCTGGTGTTTGGTCCGACAAGCTTTCCAATATTTCTTCTTATTCGAGATTTGGACTGCAATGCGCTCTTTCGTTATCATTTTCCATCCTTTATACTTCCTCTTTGTAATGCCTTCTATGCTTCTCAATATCCTACACGAACATTTACTCTAATTGTGTTATGGTATATACGGGGTCTTCAGTATCCCCGTAGTCTAAGTCATGAACTATCTTTTTTCGCTCGGACTCTGGGGTCGTGAGTTAGATTTCCACTCAGGGAATGGATTTTTGGTGTGTGTGTGTGTGCGTGCGTTCATTCTGTCTTTGTGTTTTCCTGTGTTTAGGTAGAGGCCTTACGACGGGCCGATCACTCTTCCAAGAAGTCCTACCATCTGCGAAAAATTATTGCATAATTGAATAAGAGGCTTGGACCATGATTGGGCTGGAAGAGCCATTGCAAAAATAAATATTGTGTTTTAGTGCTTATCTAGCACTTGGTCTTAGGAACTGTGTTTCCGCTCTCTTATCTACTCTGCCTTTACGCTTTCTGCCTCTGCACTTCTAATGCTATGAAATATATAAACAGAAACCTGTCTTTCATCAATTTGGCTCATGATATAGGCATAATAAATATATGGCTTCGAGATATAATTCTATGCATTTTAATCCCAGTAGGNTATATATATATATATATATATATGCGACAACTAAAATGGATAAAAATAAGTGTTATTCGTAGAGAACGCATGAAGAAACTCTGTGCAGTCCATAAACAGAATAATCCTTCCACATAGCTGTAGTTAAAGCTATAAAAAGCACGGAAATTGCACCCTAACCGAAGAACACTCACAAATTCAAAATCACTTCCATTATTCTCTCAAAAATTCTATTGTTTTTCCTTGCGTTAGAGTTAAGAATCTGCAGATAGGCAAAGAAGGGGAGAATTGGTCGTTTCTGTCCATATGTGTCGCTTGCGTTTGTGTTTAGCTAATTGACCTGAAAGTTCACTTATTGTCAATGTGCAAATATCTTTGCAGGTACAAATGTATATTTTCATCTCGCCTTGAAATCTTATTTCCTTTAAACCTAAAGCAGCTGCTTTTTTTTTCCAAATGTGTAACCGAAATGTGGTGAACTTATTAATTAATTTTTTTAATTCGCTAAGTGGGGGGTGGAGTCCAACTGGGTCATTCGGCACTACGGCCACTGATTGGCCTATTGTTGCCTGCCCCAGGTGATTATGATGGAGAATTCTGTGGAATGAAGATTGGCAAGGGAAACCGAAGTACTTGGAGAAAACCCGCCCCAGCGCCACTTTGTCCAACACAAATCCCACTTGAGCAGACCCGGGATCGAACCCGGGCCGCCGCTGTGGGAAGCCAGCGACTAACCGCTTGAGCTATGGCGCTGCCTTTATTAATTAAATTACTATAGGTAGTGTCCTGTGGCATAGTCTTTTAAACGCGGTAATTAATTTTCTGGTTACAAATAAGACGGAAATTTTCTTTGGAACCTGAGCGGCCTTCAGCTTTTAAAGAACTCTGTTTCGTGATGTTAAAGATATTGAAGGTAATGGACTATTTAAAATGTACATGTCTTCTTCAAAAGCTTTTTAAGGAACGTCTCAACTACAGAAACATGTTGCTTTAAGAAAGGTCATTCTATTCTGTAACATGGTCATTTCCTCGATATGTATCGCTCAGCTTGTACGTTCATCAGGTGGAGATCCTTACACATAAGATTTCGCGGATAATTGCTGAAACTGTGAGCTTAATATCGGTGAGTAATATTTGCTATTATTTATCAAGAAACTAATTTTACTAAGTATGGGTTCGTGCTTTAAAACTAGACAAATTGTATAATATTTGTCAAATACATAAATATATAAATGCAGCGCCAAAATAAAATTATTGGCTTTTTGACATTATTCATCCTATCTTTTTATTTAAAACGACGTATCAGAGGCTGAAATGTGCCTCCGTTCTTAGGCAAAGAAACCTCTTCACTTAGGCCACATCAGTAGATATAGTCCCAATATTTGGACCCCAGAACCAACACAAGGCAGGATATATAAGCTAAACACAACACAAAACATCTTCGTGTATGAGACTAACATAGCTATGCTTACTACCTTCACCCTGATTTCATGCTTGCTTTATTCTTAAACCTTGAAGATGGAAGGAAAGTATTCCGACGAAGCGTCGGTTGGCTTTCATTGGACTACATGGCGTTATATCTCAGATGGTGTGAGTCCTCAAAATTAACATTTGTCTTAACGACCTGTATGGATTTGGCCCAACGGAGTAGGCTTTCTACATGCAGAGGGAGGCAGAGTAGTTTCCGAAACGTTGTTTCAAATAGAAGGCAGGATGATGAATAATGTCCAAAAAGCCAATAATTTTATTAACATAACATCATCAAGAACTTTCAGATCTTGTTTAGTTCGAAATATTTGAAATTATATTTTAGTGAATGGATATAAAATTTTGTAAAAAAACATATATAAAGTGTACTTGTCAATAAAATACTTCGAAGCTGTACAAACGTTTGGTGATTCATGTATTGAAATATCCAGTTCAAATCTCCCAATTATTGCTGCCTTCATTAAGGTGCCTAGTCCGACGCGGTGTTCATTTCTTACGTCGTTCCAGACTTGTATATGTTTTTAGCATTTCCCTTCTCACTCTTCTGCTCCTGCACTCAAGTACTTTTGTATCTCTTGGTTATCTTGCAATTTCTATGTAGCTGACTTAAGTTAACTTCGTCTGAATGGTGGTGTTATCTATAAACAGTAAATTTATCATATTAAGATAAGACATAAGTACCATCAAATTTGTACTTTGTCCTTTTGGCATAATTTTCTCTCTTCCAGGACACATTACACGAGACCTGTATGCGCAGTACCATATTCCAAGGCAGTAAACATGTGTTGCAATCAAACTATAAAATTTCTTGGTTACATCTGATTAGTTTCAGTACCTAACGGAATACACAATTAAAACGCGAGTCTTCATTCGTAAAATTTTTCCTTGCTGACCACCAAAACAAAAACTCATTTTCAATGGACAAAATTTGACTTGAAAGTCATCCCAAAATTACTTTGGGAAGTTTGGGTTCCAGAATTGTTTTCTGGGTAGGTGTTTAGTATATAACATGAATAGAAATACATATTTAAACAAGAAGAATTCTACCCAGAAGAAGAAAGTGGCAGGTTGCTCTGAAATTTTGGTAAATGTTTAACATATTACCACGGCTTCACATCCGAGCAGACAGCATCTTAGAAAGTAGAAGAAGAACTGCGGCTGCTGTAAGAAACCTAGAGGGTTTCTTCTGAATTCGCACCATTAAAAAGGGATGATAATGCAAGGAAGATCCAATGGAATGGCGCGACAGAGCTCCAGCGATTCAAAAGAGTGGAGTGAAGACTGTTGTGTGAGTTATATGATTCAGGCAGCTCTCTTGTGAAGCAAAGCAAAACGTAATTTTCGACGTCCATCCACTAAGTACTCTGTAAGAATGTTACAATTTCTCACCAGAGCATCAGTACCAGAAGTCTGTTCCAAATACAACTTAAAAATTCATATTTACGACATAACGACTGACAAAATCTTCTCGGGGTATCAGCTTTGTCAGTTAATTAAGAATTACAGACGTTTCAGGAATCATCTGTGTCCCAACCATCAGAGTCTGATGTGTTGAGACAATTGTATCAACTTCAGCCTCCGTGACAACTTCAGATCTTGCGTCACTCACTGACGATGAGACACAGCCGTGTTCACAGTGCATGAAACAAAACGTTACGGGCGCATGTGCGTAACATGCAAAGAAAGAGCTGAAGAGAGGATTGCGGTCAGTCTCTCTAGAGGGGAAGGATTTGCAGCATTAACAGGCAACCTGACGGGCTTCAGTGAGTGTATGTTGAAGGTGCAGAGTTGCACGAAAGCAGGAAGTGTCTGGGTGCCTGAATAGCTAACAGTTTAACTACTAAGATCCTGTAACAAAAGCTGGGCAGTTACTTTAACCTAACATCAGAGTATGTAACGTTTAGAAGAGAGGTTATTTTTTGCCTACTTCTACATTTTGAAAAAGTAGGCTTAAGAGATCAACATGGTCTCTGACTTTAAGGGGGGGAAAATATAGGCTCAAGGCGTTTGAGAGCAGGGTGCTGAAGGGAATTTTTGGATCGAAGAGAGATGAAGTGATAGGAGGTTGGAGAAAACTGCATAATGAGGAGCTTCATAACATGCACTCTTCTCCAAGTATAATTAGAATGAACAAGTCAAGAAGGATAAGATGGGCAGGGCATGTAGCACGAATGGGGGAGAGGAGGAATGCGTATAGGATATCGGTGGGAAAGCCAGAAGGAAAGAGACCACAGGGAAGACCTAGGCGTAGGTGGGTGGACAATATTAAAATGGATCTTAGAGTGATAAGATGGGATGATATGGATTGGATAGATCTGGCTCAGGATAGAGACCAGTGGAGAGCTCTTGTGAACACGGTAATAAACCTTCGGGTTCCATAAAATGCAGGGAAATTCTTGAGTAGCCACATAATTGGCAGCTTCTCAAGAAGGGCTCGGCTCCATGAGTGAGTGAGGCTTGTGAGATCACCTTACTTTTTGTCTGCCTGTGCATTTGTGTACCCCCCATTCTTAACTTTCACATGTCTGAACAGTGTTCATGATACTTGGTATGTACACCATGGCGCCTGATTCCATCTCAACGGCGTACCTCATAGATTCCTTTCATCAGTCTGTTTGCATGTACTTCCATCCCCTATCGTTGTTAGGCAACGGTCGGAAATACAATTCGCGACAACGAATACACGCAACAATACATGAATTGTTGGAAGCGTCGTTTTCTATACGGTCCTTGTCTTATCAAAGGAAACATGCTATTGGTTCTTACTAGAATTTGTTGTTAATAAGTGAGTCACCGAATAAGTTGTTATAATGGCAACGATCCAGAACTCTACTCAATAATTCTGTCTGCGAATATTGCCCGGGAAACCAGTTATCCTGAGAGGCTTACGAAAGCTTTTCTGGGTCCCTTCAGGAAAATACAAAAATATTACCTCAATTACGCCAAGACCGTTTTTTACTTCCCGACTCCGTCATTATTCGAATCGACGCTAGGCGCACTGTGATACTGAAAGCAAATAAAAATAGAATCCAAACAGATGAACGAGTTTCTTTATGCCTTAGATATTTAAGGATGATTAATTTTAGTCACATTTCATCGATCAGTGTCTTCTTTCAGAGTTCAGAAGAAACTTATAAAATGAACCCTATGGTGTGTTAATACTCGAGGAGAAATAAATTGTAAATTGGTGCGCTTCTTCTGTAACGGCATTTGAACTTATTCTGAATATGCTGTGCACATCTGAGAGCATAAACCGAATAGTATGCACATTTTATGCCAAATTGTACACATTAGGATCACATCTATCAAACTACATAGCGGAACTTCCAATATGACTATAATTTTCTGTACATGTTTCTTCAGAATTAATTGAAGATATCCGAATATCCAAACAATAACGCTTATCAACATTTCTTTATTTAGTTTAAATTTCAAACCACAGTCATTTAAAATTCAATCATACACTAAGTACAATACCTGGAAATGTATTTTCGCCGAATAATTTCATTTGCATTGCAAATATTTATTTTCATACATCAAAATACCAAAAGAAATATTTGGAAATATACAGAATTATACTAAATTCTGCATGGATCAGAGGCAATGTATTCCGGTGTAACATACTCGTATGCTACACATCACTGGAAATGATGTGGAATTCTCTGTCATGGATTCTTCTGCCACATTAGGTACTGATAATTATAAATTTACATTCAAATATTATTAAATTTTTGTTCATTATCCATCATCACAAACTTTTAGCTCTTAATTATATATTATTAAATTTAAGTATCCTGTTGCATTGAGGTATAACTTTTAGCTCTGCTTCCCATCTAGACTGCAACAATATTAATTTTAAAAACATTAATTCACACTTAATTAATTAAATATTAGTTTAATATTTAAAATGTCATAAAATTATTAAAATATATATACATGTACATGTTTCCGGTTCAAAGGGTCATCTTCAGGCAATCCTTCAACTATGTAATGCATATTTTTAGGATAATCGTGTAGGTAAAAAGCTCTCTTTAAGAAATTCTTAGACACAAATCACATATGTATATAAAGAAAAGCAAAGAGGTGTTCAGAAGCCCCAGTAATACTCTCGTTCATAACAGAAGTAGACCATACTCGGCGGTTTATCTAATATTCCCATGCTGTCATCCTTGTTAATGTAGAATCCCACGGCTGCAACCGCTATGTGTTGTCACAGCGGTGGTTTGGAAATCCTACCACTGCTAACGTCGTGAGATACCTTCTCGTAGGCGGATGTCACTCCTGTTGAACATCCCTTAAACTTCTCGCTAATTCGATAATGTGCTAATTATTCCGCTGACGTTACTCTAACAGCCAGGTCTCCTGAATAATGTGTAAGGCTACCAGTTCCCATTGCACGTTTCGGTACAGGGTACATGTCAACGACCAACACATCGTAAAATACTCGTCGCAAATTTTAAAAATATTCTCTGTCTTACTTGATCTTCTATATCTTTATTACTGAACGGCTAAAATTATATAAAAACCTGCGTCTATGTGGAATTTCACTAGATTTTTGCGAATGTCAGGACAAATTGTGCAAGACAATAGGGTCAAACGTATGATACAAACTGACAATGAATATCGAGCTATAAAATATTATACAAAAAGAAACTTGATATCAACACAAACGTAATATATATCAGTGGAACTGAGCTTCAAATCGAAATGGATTCCAGAAAATAGAAGCAGAATAATGCTTATCTTATGCTACTACTAGTTTTCCTTAAAACTGAACAACAAAAATATTCTTCAATGTTACAAGTAACACATTTGAGTGAAGAGATGAAAGGATACAATCTAACTTCAATAAATAGTTAGGAAAGAAGGGAAGGTGGCCGCCTGCCACAACTACAATTCCGTTACCGACTGAGGGAGCGTCAGAAACAACGGTGCATAGGTCACGATCGCGTTGGGACTCATGGGAACTTTCACAAAGAAATGAGCACTCTTCTGTCTGCCTGTCGTTGACGACTTCACACTGTTCAGGTGTCAGATCAGTAACGCGCTTAATATAGTATTTCTACTCTTAATCTTCAATCAGACTCACAATTTTAAGAGAGTGTGCCCACTTACACATTTAGAACAAACGCCGTCAGCATTCCTTGTAGCTGGGCCCTGAAAATGGCTTATCGTAATCCAGAATTCCTTGTTTTCTTTCTAATTAACTATCAGGCATTCAGCTACACCGCTTTCGTGCCAACACACCAGCAGTTAATCGCAGGACGGCAGTCAGTAGGCAATAAGCGAAACAACAGATCTGGAAACAGTACTTCTCTCACGATTTTGCTGTAGTATTTACTAATTCAGCAATTAGTAAGTGTAATCTATACGCCCGCGCCATAGCTCAAGCGGTTAGTCGCTGGCTTCACACCGCGGCTGCCCGGGTTCGATCCCGGGTCTGATCAAGTGGGATTTGTGGTGGACAAAGTGGCGCTGGTGCAGGTTTTCACCGAGTACTTCTGTTTCCCTTGCCAATCTTCATTCCACCAATTGCTCCACAATCACCCTCACCTATCATCTGGGGCTGGTACAATAGGCCGGAAGTGGCCGCAGTACAAGGGACTTAGTCCCACCCCACTAGCAATAAAAAAAGTCTAATCTATAGGGGTCCAAACAAATCCAATGCTTAAAGTCTGTTTTCCTGTACTTAATATTCCTAGGTCTACACGGAGTGAATTCTGCTAAATACCTACAAGCCTATATTAAAATATTTTGGGCCAAATTTTTCGACAGCTCTTGTACAACCTTTAGTTACTTAACGCAGTAAAAGAAACCTGCACGAGACCCGAGGCTTTCACTGCTCTGAATATGAAGACCATCATCTTGTGGCACATTTCACATAGTAGTCTTCTTGTAGAAAGGTACACGTTTCGTCGGAATCTGCTGCCACCGCCTTCGGGGTATGAAACTGAGACAAGTTTGAAGAATCCCGTCTGTGAACCGACGTTTCGGAGGAACATACGTACACACAAGATCTATACGGCGCCACATCTCAGAAGATGGAATTCTTCATAATCACCGCCGTGAAAACCTCAAGCTCTACCCTGAAGTTTGAGACGACACGTTCTTCCGAAACGTCGGTTCACACAAGGTCTACACGGCGTTACAGCTCAGAAGACGGAATTCTTCATAGTCACTGCCGTGAAAACCTCAAATTTTATGTGAGACAGGTGTGTTTAAAATTTGTTCCCCTTCTACGAGACTATACTAGCCGTATAGGCTGGTCCAGTGATTGAGACTAGCTAATTCTAACGGGCCCAACTGAGTAGGTTTAACCTATCCTACCCACCTGAAGACGGAGACAGATCCAGTCTCCGCAACGTCGTGGTCTTTTGACATTTACACAGCAGATGATAGATGAAGTCCAAAAAAAGCCAAAAGAAGTACAGAATATATCGTGATTTGGTCTGTTGGAAATAAATCGATATTTCGGAAGAATATATCGCCTGCATTTGCAGGGTCGAAGGATAAGTCAAGCTCGAAACCAACATGAAGTACGTGTACATAGCGAGATCAATATGCCTCATTAACGTCAGCTGAATTTCAATGTATTTTTCCGCATTGTAACCCAGAATGTAGAGCTCTTTAAAACAGTCAGCCTACAGGCCGAAAAAAAGCTTATTAAATTTTCTGCATTAATCCTATTGTCAGGAATAAAATTTTTGTAAAATTAAATAATTCAATAACTTGCTCTATAATAGAAAAGTGAATAGGAGACCTATCTTTCCTCTAGAAATTGTCGACATTTTTATACCCGGAAATTCGTTTTATGGACATGTCTCTTAGGAGAAAAAAGCTGTGATTTATGACTTAAAATTGTATGACCAATTGCAGAATTTTGTCATTCGTATTAATTTCAGCGCAGGGAATGCATATCGCTTTGCCATGTAACTACATGTAGCACCAAAGACGATGATAACTACTGTAAAGCCCATACACTTTACCCATACGTCTTTATCTGCTCAAACTTCACTGGGATCCACGTAGTATGAATTTATAAATAAAAAAACATACAATTTATTTTCTTTTTTAACTCCCATTATATTTTTCAGGTGGCCCAATGCCATTCCATTTGTAGGTGTGTGTGGGGACAGCTCTAGAGCAGAGGGCGGAACCAGAATATTTTAAACCCGAGTGAAACGTTAGGCAGGCACACGATGGCACCAGTAGACGAAATAGAAATCTGGCTGCGTCAGCTCGTAGTCTTGCTTTTGTTGTTTGGCAATGAAATAAAAAAAGAAGCCTAACTGAAAACATTGTGAAGGTTACAGGAAACAGCTGCGAGGAATCAGGAGATTTTGTAAACATTGTTCCTACACCGGCAATAAATAAATCTTGATGATTTATAACGAAAAATAATTCTTAAAATAATTTTGAGGCTATAATTTTAAGAAAGGGAGAGATGGTTTATATACGCAAGTTAGAAGCTATAAATGACCTTCAAAATTTGTTATGAAGTGCAGTTTCTTAAACTGATTGACTGTGACAGAAAACTGGATTTTATATATAGTAGTGTAAATCAAAACTAAAATCAAAATATGTGACAAAATTGCCCCTTGGAATTTCACAACAAGCGTGTCTAGTCGTCTATTGGTCTGGTAGTTGGCACGTTAAAGCATGCCAAAGTTATAAGAGTTACAGTCTAATTTTTCGCTACTTACAATCTTGACTTTTATTGTACTTACTTCAACAGTTCTCTTACAATACTGATTTACTATGTGGCTAACCAAATGCTGGACCGAAGATGAATCCCCAAATTTTAAGACAGGTTACGATAATATGCTACCTGGTGTATTACACATCTTCGGGCCTGGTGATAGATGAATATGGTGCAATTGTAGAAAGATGAATAGCAGAGAAAATCCGGCCGAGAGTGAACTCGTGACTCGCGGTGAGAAGCCAGTTACAAATCTCTTGAGCTGTGGCGTGACCTTGAACAATCCTATATCTTTCACAATAAGAAAAATCAATGGGCCTAACAGTAGCACTATAGTTCCATTTGGAAGATAGCCTCATTCAAATGTCGCCCAGTTGATTGTTATTCCTCAAATTAATTTCTCTTAGGCGTCTTTTCTACGGGTGTTTGTGTCGCATCTTGGTGAACCTTTGATTTAAATAGAATTGCTTCCACACAGCCAAATGATCGATAAACGTTTCGCTCAGAGGGTCCCAGAGGTCCTTGTGAAAGGAAATTTAAATACTAGAGACAAATGAAATATGCCACGACTACTTCCTGCAAGTTCTACTCACCTTACGTACTTACTTCACATGCTTATAAGTTTGGAATATTATGATTATTACTACGTCAGAAAGGTTTGGAAAGAAGTGGTTGTGGCCTAATTTGAAGAATTATCCAGGAAATTTCCTGGAGAGGATGAAGGGACCCTGCAAAACCTCAGTCAGGATAACCCGTCTTCGGTTCGATATGTATAGATGAGTTTTTCACAAATCAGAGCAGTGCCCTTTTGACTACGGATTTCGGTTTCCCCATCTGATTCAATGTTACACAGGATTATTCTACCCTGAACATAGTTAGTATGTTGTTCCGAAATGTTGAAACCAGACTATTCAGTGTCAGAACTCATAAGAACATAATTTTCATGTTAACAACCCAGATAACCCCAAAAGCGAGAAGCAAAAGCCACGTGTCAGAATGTACAGGTTTGTAAGGTTCTGAAAGGAAGTGAGAATGGGCGATTGAGAGCCCTCATTTTCACAACGTAAATTCAGAAATTTTCAACATCTAATGCTCCCGGGAACCCCCTACTATTTTATGAATTAAATTCCCAATTCCACTCTTCTGTTGCAGATCAGCGAAACAAATTATATACCCGTCTTTCTGCTTAAGAATCTGCTTACTGATATGCGCATGCCCACGATTTCAGTTTTCTAGAATAAATGAGGAACTGAAGACATTTTCAGATTTGATATGGACCTTATTTTATTTTATTTTTTTCCTTGGCACTACAGCCCCAGTGGGCCTAGGCCTACCTCCATGAACTTCTCCGTTCACTTCGGTTTTTCTAGATCTTACACATACGGTAGGACTCCTTGGGTGAGTGATCAGCTCGTCGCAAGGCCTTTACCTGTACACAGAAAAATGCACACACACAAACTAAACATCCATGCCCTGAGTGCGATTCAAACCCACGATCCCGGCTTCCGAGCGAGCGAAGACAGTGCATGCCTTAGACCGCTCGGCTGCCGTTACCGGTATGGACCTTATTTACTTCACCTATTTCACATAGAAATGTTGAAAAAACAGTAGCTTATATGACGCAAAGGATCTCATTATTACAATAGTTCTAGAATGAGGAAATGTGTTAAGAGTATTGCTTGGTTTTTTACTTTTGGTCCAGTATTCTAGAAACTAGATAAAGCAACATTTCGGAAACTGGATCTGTTTCCTTCCTCAGGTGAGGAGGGAAGACACTTACTCAGTTGGGTCCCTTAGAAAGAGCTAACCTCGAACACAGGAGCAGGTTAGCTCTTCCTAAAGGATCCAACTGAGTGTCTTCCCTCCTCACCTTAGGATGGAAAGAGATCCAGTTTCCAAAATGTTGCGTTTTATATTTTATAGAACAATGAACGGTGGAAAAAGTCCAAAAGCCCAGCAAATCTGAGTGTTATCGTCAGAACCCTTTAGAATTCATATGTCAGATTATATTCAGAAATCGGAATGGCTTTTAAGATTTTAAAATTGGTCCTCATAACTAATGGACATAACGGAGCCAAATCCTTCAAGTTAAGAGTCATTGAACTAGTAAAAAAATTCTCTGCCTCTTATAGAACTCGATAGATATTGGCCATGTTCTTAAACGCACGCCATCGGACTCAATCGTGAGCTAGGGGAATCCATTCCGCACCATTACACTTCACGTGTAGAAAAGCAAATCCAACTTCATGAAATCTTCTATCGATTATGGAGAATATTAGTGCAAAATTTCATAATAATAAGTTTTACTTACAGTTATGGACAGCATATACGTAGGTCTAACTGATTTCCTCAAATTAGTATTTCCGATCCGGGATAACGTTTTCTACGACGACTCCTTGAGATGATATAGAGAAGTAGTTGTGAAAGTGTGGGCCGCGTCTCCCTCGTGGCACGGTCAGTTGGTTAAGGGGTCTTTGGATAATCTGGGTATGTTATAACAAAACTTAATTAATTATAATTCCCAAAATATCGTAACCTTCATAAAATCTTTCTACGTAGCAACTGATTAAATCCTAAAATGCAATGAGAAGAAAGAGGCGTGGATATTAGATAATAAATAAATATATCTAACTTGTAGAGAAAGTTAAAATACTAGCACAATTTTGAGAACATAATTTAAGAATGCCAGTCAATCCATTTTCTATGAGGTTCTTTAAATGTAATTCTAAAGGAGGAAGAAAGAGACACAAAGAGAGAGAGAGAAGTCACCAAAGAAGTGGAAGTGTACATTCGTTTAACCCTAAGAAAGAACAGGCCAAGAGGCCTGAACCTTGCAGTTGATGATGATGATGATGATGATGATGATGATGATGATGACTTATTTCGGGGTCATTCAGCGTGTAACATTAAGCGTCAAGGATAGTTACCTATCAGCAGCAGAATGCTGTTAAGTCAGTAAATTTTATACAATAACCAACTGCAACTGATATCTTGTGTTCCACTCGATATTATTACCATTTTTCAAACTGAGATTATGAGAAAATTTGAATCTCGGCTTTGACATACACTATTTGTTTTCTCCTCTTGCTCCAACTCTGATTTCCCAGTTTCTTGATCATTTTTACAAAGGGTATGACCCCTTAGACTGGTGATCAGCTCGTCGAAAGGCCTCTATATCTAAACACAAGATAATAGAAAGACAGAAAAATGCACACACACACCAAACATCCATGCCCTGAATAGGACTCAGACTCATGACCCCCGGCTTGCGAGAGAGCGAAGACAGTGCATGGGTTAGACCGCTCGGCTACCGTGATCGGCTGACATACACTGTACCTGACGTTAATTATGCAAATCTGATGAATAGTACTGGAAGGGAGTAGCATGAACTTTACTGTGTGTGCACATAACACATATCGAGTGTGCGAGAGACAAAGTATTGATAATGAAAAGACAAAATCTTCTGATAATTATTAATTATGCTGGTTCCATAAATCTTTACTTAATTTGATTCGCCCTTATCCAAGTAAGAAAATTACTCACTGTTCTTCCCGCTAGCCTTAACTGGCGTCCTAACTGGTACGTCCTGAGCGGAATATCAAGTTCTATACACCCGAGTCACCAATTCACAATTGGTGCATGAAGACCAACCTTCCTATGTACCTCATTAGCCAATCACAGTGGCCGCGACGTCTGAGGCATGAACTGTCTTCGCTTGCTCGAACGCCGAGCTCGTGGGTTCGAATTTCACTCAAGGTATGATTGGCTCTGTGCCTTTATTCTGTGTGTAAGTAGTGGCTTTGCGACGGGCTAATCCCCCGTCAAAGAAGTCCTACCAAATGTGTACAAGATTAGTAAACTAAAGAATCGGCCAGGGTCCAACATAAGGACTGCAGAGCCATAGATAGATAGATAGATAGATAGATAGATAGATAGATAGATAGATAGATAGATAGATAGATAGATAGATCTCATTACTGAGAAAGTTTAGCCGAGATCCTATGAAATGAGATAATCACTGTTTCCCAAGAAAGAATCTGCTCCATGGTGTTACTTCGTTTGTTAATTAAACACTCAGAATTACTGTGTTTGTGGACTTTGTCCATCGTCCGGTATTTTAAAGAACAAAAAGTAGAACGCTTCGGAGACTTGAACTGTTTCCTTCCTTAGGTGCGTGTGAGAAAAGTACTCCGTTTTATCTCTTAGAAAGAGTTAACCTCAATTATTAGATTTTAGAACGCCGGACGATGGTCAAAGTCCGAAACCCCCTTAATTCTGAGTATTATGCACCATCGTCAGAACCGTTTAGTATCTACTACTTAAATATATTTCTACTGCAAAATTAGCGTTTTATAAACTTTTTAAATCCGTTCCACTGACAGGACAGTAATGTACACGACATTCAGTCGATAGAACATGAGTTATCCCGCGTAAGGGATGTCAGATGTCTATAATATTGAAGTCCGTAATTCAACCAGGAACAGACGCACAGGAACACACGACACGTTAATAGTAATGACTACAATATACACGTTCGCTCCAGGGACACTTGAAGAAGCACTACGCAGTCAAGCCTAACCGTGGCTGCGTGAAACTGAAGGAATGGAGCTTGTTCCTGTCAGTCTAGTGATTCCAGGAAGCATCATACCATGTAACAGAAATTAAGTTTAAAAGCTTTCAAATACAATAATATGCGTAAGAACGATGAGCTGCAAGCCAGGTTATAGAATTTAAAGTAAATAATCTGTGAATTCCATAACAGGCGTAGGCTTCATTAGCTAAAAGTTGTGCTGAAAATCTTGAAGTTAAATTTTTCGAATTTAGCTGTAAGCTAATTTATGGGATTCAAAGTAAAAAACATGACAATTCAATAGCAGATGTAGGCCCTATAACCTACAATCTGTCACGTTGAAATTTAGAGGAGATATTTTCGAAATTAATTACGGAAACAAGCCCTCATTAACGACAAGTTTCGTTACAGAGTTCAATATAAGTGCCCGTATACGTTTGCGAATACCACAATATGCATAGGTATGCTGTAGACTTTGAAGCTTATAACTTTCGAACAAAGTAAGAGACGCAGGGTCAGTAGACTGCAATCTATGTTGTAGAATTTTCTAATGTTTTCGATTACAATAATTGGCATAATCCGTACGCATTACACTGTATGTTAAAGAATTTCAAGTCTAAACATTGCAATAAAATAATATTTGTAAGTTCTATATATTAAAATATAAATTATAGATATAAACGTTTAGAAATTTCTAATAAATTAATATACTGTGCCGTTAAAACCACAAAGTGTGCTATAACACTAAAAGGACAGAGCGCTCGGGTACAATAGTAGATGTAGGTCCTGTAAACTACAAGCTATATTGTAAAAATTAAAATCTAAAACTTTCTCATACAAAAACTAACATAGATTCTATAAACTAACTAAGTGGAGCTGAGACCTTCTTGAGAAGCCGCCAGTTGTACAGCTACTCAAGAACTTCCCAGCATTTTATGGAACCCGGAGGTTCATTACAGTGTTCACAAGAGCCCTCCTGTAGTCCCTATCCTGATCCAGGTCAATCCAGTCCATACCACTCCATCCTATCTCTCTAATATCCATTTTAATATTATCCACCCAACAACGTTTTGTTTTCCTAGTGGACCCTTTCCTACTGGCTTTCGCTACCTGTCCATCACATCTCATTCTTCTTGATTTGGTCATTCTAATTATACTTGGAGAAGAGTACAATTTATGAAGCTCCTCATTATGCAGTTTTCTCCAAACTTCAATCACTACATTTCTCTTCGGTCCGTATATTCTCCTCAGCACCTTGTTCTCAAACACTCTCATTCTACATTCCTCCTTTATTGTCAGAGACCAAGTTCTTCTCCAGTAATTCACGAATGAAAACATCTGATCAGTAGTTGATCTTTGATGTCGAAATCCAAACTGATAATCCCCAATAATTTCACCTATGTATGCACTTATCCTTCAGAGAAGAATATTGGATAAAATTTTGTATGAAGTTGATAGCAGTGATATCCCCCGATAATTACTTCATTCAGGTTTATCACTCTTTTTGTAAACTTGCATAATAATAGACTCCTTTCACTGATCAGGCAATTTTTACTTATTCCAAATAGAATTAATTAGTTTATGGATCTTAGAACATAATATTTCACTTATTGCTTGAATCAGTTACACAGGAATTTGAGCACTACATACCGATTTATACTCGTACATTTCCAATTTCAACTGCATGTATTTCTATCTGCTTAACATCATTGGCCCTATGAACATTCAGTAACCGAGAGAAATATTTCTTTCATTTATTCAAAATATTGTGGGAACCTGCCACGTGTATTAGTTTGGATTGGTAAACGGATCTATTGATCAATCAGAAGTCGTAAGTATAACTAAGTATAACGCTCTTACCTGTCACTTCACATTGAATTTTCTCAGTGTGCTTTTACTAGCCTTCACTGTCCGTTTCCTAGCAACGGATTTATCACAGTCTCACCGTAACTTTAAATATGACTGTAACTAAAGCACATGTACAGTCTTCTTGGCACAGTCTGACTCCTTCCTATCACCTTCGACTGCCGACTCCTTAAACTCCGATCTCCGACTCTGTCTAGCCGGTCTGGGTTTCTGCTTATATAGCCTCGGGTAGGACCATAACACAGAAAACGCATTCATTGCCTAGCAATAGACGTCCTCTATTGTTGCGTATTCGTTGGAACTTGTTTACCGAGTCATTGCTTAACAATGGGCATGGCGCGAACCCACATAGGAAACACCTCTTGCAACACCTGTTCTATTTATACGTGTGTGTATTGAGGCCTTGCCTAGCAATGGGTCTCCTCTATTGTTGGTTGCTTATTTATTGCGATTTTGTTTACTGAGTCGTTAGGCATGATCTG
Source organism: Cryptotermes secundus (assembly GCF_002891405.2). NCBI lineage: Eukaryota > Metazoa > Arthropoda > Insecta > Blattodea > Kalotermitidae > Cryptotermes > Cryptotermes secundus. The sequence goes on along the minus strand of NW_019721012.1, from coordinate 465,526 downwards.
CTCTGTAAAGCCTGTACTGAAAGAGGACTTTTGTGTAGTGCAAAAGGAAGAATTTTCAATAATATATTATATGTAGGAAATTTGACGGAAAGCCAAGCGTATTCATGAGAGATAAACCCATCTTCTTGTTAGAGAGGATGTTATATAAGGACTGTTATCGCAAGAGTTCAGTTGGAAAGAATTATCTGGTCGTGGGCCTCAACGGGCCTGACTCCAAGACGAACTGATTGGCGGTAAACCGCCAGTCTTAAAATAACTCTGACTTTGACTTTCAGTTGTTGCCTAGTAATGGGTATATGCGTTACAATATATTAGATCATGCTAAAATCATTGAAAAATATAGCAGAACAATGCTATAGGAATTATCGCCAAATTTAAAATCCTCTAAAAGACATATATGAGAGCAGGGCGCAAGAGGAAATGGCTGAGCAAATTTATGTTCGTTTCCTTTCTCTTCCGCGTGTGTTACTTTGTGTTAGGAAATTTTTTCGGGTGAGTGAGTGCACATTTCAATGTAAAACCAACTCGGGTATCTGAGCCTCATTATAAATACTTCAGTGAGTGGAGATTACCTATTTAGAATCTTCTCTATAAATATTCATACAAAAAGCGTACCAAGTTAGATAGTTATTACTGTACTTTGAACTTTGAAATATTACTTAATCAACAAACTTGTCATCCAGTATACTCAAAGTTGCCATTTGCAACCGGACATCGTCTTCTTCATCAGTAGGCTGAGGAAGTGATGTGCTGCAGCGATAAAGGGCGGACTTAAAAAAGCCTAGCATTAATCTTTGTGCTCCACGTCCTACTTTCATGTTCCACAAAATTCGTCTAATATATTAATAATCATCGGTGATATACCTGCACTCAGATGAAAGCCATGCATTTGTCGCCACTTCATAAAGTCAACAAAATGCAAAGTAAAAGTATTTCTACTTGCACAAAGTTCATACCAAGCCTGACTAAAATGTCGAGGTTGACATGTTTAATATTTAGCTATGTTTTTAATTGATAGAAAAATTAAAAGACCCCCAAGAAATAACACACAAACATAAATAAACAAATGAGATATTCTATTCTGAACTAATGAAGTAGAAATTTTTTTTAACCGTAATTAAGTCAGTTTTCATATTTTTATTTTCTGTAAGTGTTAGATAGAGTTCGGGTTGGCGTTCAGACTGATGTACACCATTACTGTCTTTACTTGAGGATTAGCATCCTCACGAGGAAGTGAGCTTTATTCATGAAGCTATGCTGTCGGCAGTTCTGAACATATATCATCGAACGATTTTATGGCTAATGTAAAGGACGTGATGAAATAAGGCAGTGGCCTGTTTCGAAATATTATCCCGGCATATTCCTGGAGTGACTGGTTAAACGCGCTGGGAATCTCAGCCAGGATATCCGGTTGCTAGACTGAGAATTGAACTCGACACTTCCAGCGTACGAATCGGGAATGCCAACCTTTAGAATGCGATATTCAGACTCTTGGTACTGCCGAACAGAATCTGAGAGTCACTAGTCTGGGTTAGCCCCTCGATAGATAAGTGTTAATCAGTCTTGTTGCTTCATCACTGATATGATCACTGCTCTTGCGCCTACCTTTTGTGAAGTGTGACAGTCGAAGGACAAGAGACGCACAACTAATTTTATCAGAAAGACTAGACAAGCTACATCCTGATGTTTGTATTGTTACACAAAGACGTATCGATGGCCTCTTAGTATCTGCATTCATTATCTACATTCAGCAGAGTGACTCTTAAAAAGCTAATAGTTGTTCAAATACTCCGAAAGTCAACACCTTTTATGGAATCCCAAATTTCATTAGTATCTTCATAACAACCTGCACATGGACCTGATCAGGTCTGATGTATGTCTGTTTGTTACATCTGAGATTCTGAAGGCGGAGACTATGACACGAACTGTTTCTTTATAGTGCGATTGTGTTTACAGTATTAGAAATTTACCACCATTTTGGAGGAGCGTGCTTCCTCTATCTTTGGTGAGTGAATTAAGCCAAGAAAATAATACTCTAGATCCACATGGCAAGTTTGCTTCTTATTGATTACACCGACGAGAAGAACAGCTTGTTCCTCAGAAACTTCTGTAGGCTCCATGACGTCATATCAAAGACGGCCGTACTCCTTAGGCTTGTATGAAATCACACATTACTTCGTTACTCTAAGTGTACGGTAGGCGGCGTTTGTCGTAAAACAACCCAGGCCCATTATTCGATAACAAATTAACACGCTTTCACGTCTTCCATAATTAACAATATAATTACATACTCAACACTATACAGACTACATTGTAACCAGCATCTACTGTAGTAAGATTAGCTAGCGAGAATATTGCATACGCCACACTCTGCTACAGCAACTGAACAAATTACCCGAAACAGGCAGTCCACGAATTATGTAATAATTTACATACGCATCATCCTCAACATCATCTACTATAACAACAACGATAAAGATGACAGACAAACATCCATGAAGAAACAAACAAGAGAAAAAAACTGTTAACATCAGACAAAAAGCGAAGTAATGCCTTGTCCAACGTAATCAATTTTACTGCAAAAAAACTTGGTCATTTACGACAATAATATTAAGTTCTATTTATGAATTCTGGCGATACCAGATTTTTATAACAAGTAGTGGGTATGGAATGGGGTCCACTCAGTCTCGTGATGATAATCGAGGGGCTATTTCAAGGAAATAGCGGCTCCGGTCTAGAAAACCGAAATTAACTACTGTGAGGATCCGTTGCGCTGGCCACGCAACACCTTCTATCAGCAAAATTTGGCACTAAATTTCGCCCACAAGCGGCGGTCGCTCGGTCGGTATAGTTCGCTTGCGGACTAAGATCACGAAGTTTGTTTTGTTTTTTGTTATTTATGACAATGAAGCTAGATGAAATCAACAATGTCTTCACAATGTTACAATAGAATCTTAACAACGAACTATAAAGATATATGCAATAGCATCAGTTTTAACTGAACTACTGTACATTTCACTGAGTGCTTTTATCCGATTTGTCCTACATGTAGATTTAGAATAAACTGGAGATAATGGCCATTATGTAGAAATTATAGTAGTCACACTAAAATAAATTGAGTTCAGGCTGATGATAACCGAAAGTGGGATCCACATTCCTAGAATAAAATTTTCTATGTCATCATCATCATCAGTAATCTGTCAGACGACAGCTCCACAGTCTCTTCCAAAACAATTCCTCCATTTAATGCGATCTAGAGCTTTCTCCTTCAAATGACAGTATTCTCTTCTGTCCCCAAGGTCATCCAGCATCTTCTTACGTCTTCTTCCTCGTCTTCTTGTCACTTCTATCCGCCCCTCTATCTTTCTTTCGATAACTTCTTTTAGAAGGCGGTTTCTGCGTAAAACATGACCAATCCAATTACCCTTCCGTTTTCTTATTTCGTGTAGGGTATTCCTCTGCTCACTGACTCTAATTAACACTTCTTCATTTCTCACATAATCGGTCCAAATGATCTTCTCCATCCTTCTCCAACACCGCATTTCGAAACTTTCCAGATGTTTCTGACCTACTGCCCTAAGTGTCCATGTTTCAGCTCATACAGAGCTATGCTCCAAATGTAGCATTTCACTAGTTTCTTCCTCAAATTTAAGTCCAATTTGCTGGTAAAAAGATTCTTCTTCTTGCTAAATGCAGCTTTTGCCATGGCAATCCTGGATTTAATTTCACTAGTACACCNNNNTAGAAGGAATATAATAAGTACAGCAAAATTACCTAAGATCGTCGGTTATAGACGCCGAGGGACAAGCTTTAATGATGCTACGTGATTGTACGTAAACCAGTCTTCATGAATATAGCAGGGAAAGAATGTTGAATCGATATTATCTCTATGCAACTGGATCGAATGTCTGGGACTTCAATTACTTTAATCAGATAATCTCGGTGATATGAAATTTGAATCTCTGACATATATGCCAAAAATTCCCAATATAAACATGTGTTGAGAAATTGGATTTTCCGGTAAACTCGAAGGTCAGTAGATAAATCACAGGTTTATCTGGTTATACCTGATGAGTGACCGCTAACAGTGTATAAAAGGACAGCGAAATTACAGACTGTCAGCAGTAGCACCTAACAACATGCTTCGCTTTCTAGTACTGGCTTCTCTTGTTGTCTACAGCCTTGGTAAGTATTATGTATCCATTACAGTGAATAATGTTAAGGAAATTTTGTGAATTTTATAGGACTTCACTAAATTTCTGAATCCTAAATGGAAATTAGTCGGTCACGGTAGCCGAGAGGTCTAAGGCATGTACTGTCTTGGCTCACACGGAAGCCGGAATCGTGGGTTCGAATCCCAAACAAGGCATGGATATTTCGTGTGTGTATGTGTTGTGTTGTGTTGTGTTGTCCTGCGTTTAGATAGAGGCCTTGCGATGAGCTGATCACCCGTCCAAAGGGTTTTACCGTCTGTAAAAATGATCATGAAACTGAGAATTCAGCTCCATGCTCCAAAGCGGGAGCGAGAGGAGAGAGAGCGAGGAAGAGAGAGAGAAAGAAATGGAAATTAAATTGTAAAGAAATATCGAATGATGATTTTCATAGCGGTACAAGCCTGTGGAAATCTTTTGAAAGGAAAACTCTTTATTCTCAGGCGCTGTCACCCGGCTCAGACGCCCGCGTCTTGATGGCCGAATTGTTGGCGGTGAAGAAGTTGATATCGCCAACTTCCCGTATCAGGTAACACATCCTGATGAAAGAATTCTTTAAGTAGTTAAAGCTGCATGTCCATAACGAAATAATTGTTCTGAAGAGAACTAAACAGTAACATTATTTCCAGCTCTCTTTCGAGTACAGCAACAGCCACAGATGTGGGGCTTCAATCGTCAGCGCGAACTGGGTTGTGACGGCTGCTCACTGTGTTGACGGGTAAGTTTATATTAAAACACTAAAATGTTTACACAGATAGATCAAACAGTAAACAATATCACATAGCTTATATGTAAAACAACATAAATTAATTATTTAAACATTAAATATTAATAAGAGTATAATCTTTAGAATGTGACTCTGAGTAGATTGATAGGGATTTATTGCCGCTTCGGAAGAATTCTCTGCGTCATCCATCAGGGTACAGCGGTAAGGCGAGCATACACGAATACGTCGGAAAATCTCATCTAAATTATAATGCATAATATCGCGGAAGGCAGTACTGCTCTTGGTCAGTCCCATGAGAACCTCAAATCACAAAAATAGAAAGATAATTCGAGATGTCCAAAAATGAGTGCATACATTTTAATAATTTGCATAGATAAAATAAACTCAGGCCGAAAAGTACGGATTTCACCACATGACAGCGGAACTATCAAAGATTTACTTACGAGGCTTGTTCTGTTGAGCTCACATGACTACGCAAAAATGTGCGCATGCGTCAGTTTCAGTGCATTAAAATCCCGGGTGGACATTGTGCGAACAACAAAAGAAGTGAAATGGAGAAAAGTAGGGGAACACTTTCTGGGTAGTGGTTTCATGTGGTGTAAAACTGTACTGTCCTAGATCTCATTATTTTCACAAAAAATATGTTTATAATATGAGCACTTTTTTCTCTGGCCCTCTGTATATTTAAGTGCATGTACCAAAGCGCGAGAAACATTTTTTCACAGAACATTATGAAAATCACTATTTCAAGTAAACACTTATTGGAGACTATAAATTCAATAAAATCCTCCTACAAAAATTTAATTCGTACTTGTAAATCTAAGTGAATATCTGTATTGATAAGGGCGTGAGTAGGTATCGAGTACAAACAAATGATATTTGAAGCCGGATTTATTATCACAAGAAAAATACAATTTTATAAAACAACACAGCCGGGAAAATTCTTGCATGCAGGAGGAGCACCTGGGCAAACCCTCGTGGCACAATTTTGTCATAATTTTACTGGACATAGTAAATAGGCAGAGGATCAAATCGCGTCTAGAGATTCATATTCTGAACACTATTCCTGTAGAGCATATAAGTTCTAACGTTAGCCATCTGTAACAAGAGCAGTTTTGAGCTCTGCATATACAAACACTTGAAGAATAATATAATATATTATGACATGACGCCTGAATGTCGGTATTGCGCAGTCAGGAAAGCAACACAGAGACGTCCATTGCTAGACAACGGCTCGCTAAACACGTTTCCACAGCAGCGGATAAGCACATAATAATAAAGGAGCTGTTGGATGTGGTGATCTCTATCCAGTTCTTCCAGAGGTTCTAAAGGCAGAACAAGCGAGAACACTCAGAGCAGTTAAGTTAATTCGGTCCATTTCAGTAGTTCAGAAGTTTTAAGAGAACTGAGACAAGAGAAAGGGAATGGAACTATTCCTCGGCAATAGATTGATTGTAGTTAAGAGTGACTGTAATAGATATGTCAATAAATCCNTTCAGTTCAGTAGTTCAGAAGTTTTAAGAGAACTGAGACAAGAGAACGGGAATGGAACTATTCCTCGGCAGTAGATTGATTGTAATTAAGAGTGTCTGTAATAGATATGTCAATAAATCTAATCATCCAATCCAACCCGTTATTATTAGTCACGGAAACATGGACACTTGACAATATATTTACGTTAATTCTCTTCAACAGCGCTTCAGCTTCCCGAGTGCAATTCCGGGCCGGAAGCAGCAGAAGGGGAACAGGCGGTTCCCTCCACCCTGCATCTGAGCTGATAGCTAACCCAAAGTACGATTACTATACAATCGATTTTGACATCGCAGTTGCAAGGGTAAGTGTATTTAGTTTATTCTTACACTTCTTGGAAAGGATCATTAGTCATGCGGTGACTACACTGTCACTAAAGCACGACATTACTTTAAAATTAATAATATAATTTGGATTTTGAAGGTAACGTCATTAACTTCTAAGAAACCATTTTGAACTGTTAAACATAATTTGGAAATAAAGATTTAATTAACACAAAGTCACTGGCATATATGTAAAATATGCTTTGCTACAAGGAAGTAAGATTACTCCCTACTCAGTACCATATAAACCATGCACAAACTTGCAATGTTGCAAAGCATGAAAGCTGGGACATACGTATCATAAAGAAGGTGTAATTAGATTTGTTTCATTCTGGTCCCTCACACTATTAAGTTTACAATTAAGTTTATTTCAGTTCAATGTGGCATATAATGCCTTCACCACTTCAGCACTTAGTTACCTAACATGTTTCGATTCTTAATGAATCATCATCAGAGGTATACCTCTACGATCAGGAACCCACAATACGTAATTGTTTTTATAGGACTATATACACTTAAAACATTTATGATGTTCACTGTATGTAGTTGTTAATTTTCTATTGTCGAAATAGATGTTTGACGTAAACTTTTATAAGAAGGACATTCTTGAAATGTATTACTTAGAAGTGTAGTAGTTGCAATCACTTCCATAACACATAGTTTAAAAAAGGTAATTTTCCACTGCACTGTATATAAAATTCAATTTGTTTCGCCTCAGCAGCCTTCCTTTACGTTAAAATTATATTATGAATATGCGTAAAAACTTATTTTTAAGTTAAGAAATTTGTTCGTGAACCAATATGGATCATGTTTTATCTTCCTTAGTAGTAGGAAGTTATGGAAGTGATTGCAACTACTACACTTCTAAGTAATACATTTCAAGAATGTCCTTCTTATAAAAGTTTACGTCAAACATCTATTTCGATAATGGAAAATTAACAACTACATATAGTGAGCATCATAAATGTTTTAAGTGTATAGTCTTATAAAAACAATTACGTATTGGTGGGTTCCTGATGATGATGATGATGATTCATTAAGAATCGAAACATGTTAGGTAACTGTGCTGAAGTGGTGAAGGCATTATATGTCACATTGGACTGAAATAAACTTAATTGTAACGGTGTAATTAGTTACGATTTCAATTACCATTTACTTAGGTATCCGTCTCCTTCACATTTGGAACTGGAATTCAACCAATTGCACTGGCCCGCGAAGCACCTTCTGCCGGTGAGGATTCAGTGGTGAGCGGTTGGGGAACTCTCTCGTCCGGGTCATCATCACTTCCNGTCAGACTGTAGTAGATAGCAGTCATGAGGGGAACTAATGGCTCGGGAAATTTTGATGTCATCAGCAAAAAGCAGACACTTAGAATGGGCAACTGCATCACACCATCATAAATGTTTTAAGTGTATATAGTCTTATAAAACAATTATGTATTGGTGGGTTCCTGATGATGATGATCCATTAAGAATCGAAACATGTTAGGTAACTGTGCTGAAGTGGTGAAGGCATTATATGTCACATTGGACTGAAATAAACTTAATTGTAAAGGTGTAATTAGTTACGATTTCAATTACCATTTACTTAGGTATCCGTCTCCTTCACATTTGGAACTGGAATTCAACCAATTGCACTGGCCCGCGAAGCACCTTCTGCCGGTGAGGATTCAGTGGTGAGCGGTTGGGGAACTCTCTCGTCCGGGTCATCATCACTTCCAACAGTACTCCAAGCGGTGACAGTGAAAATTGTGGCCTCTGCCGACTGCAGTGCCGCCTATGATTCTTACGGTGGAATCACAGAGAATATGATCTGTGCTGCTGTATCTGGTGGAGGCAAGGACGCTTGCCAGGGTGACTCCGGCGGTCCTCTGGTTGCTGGCGGAAATCTTGTCGGTATTGTATCCTGGGGAGTTGGCTGTGCTGAAGCGAATTACCCCGGCGTGTATTCCAACGTTGCAGCTCTCAAGGACTTCGTCACTGAACAAACTGGTGTCAGCTAAACATGCGATGTAAACAGACGTAATTTAAGGGGCAACAAAGTTTGAAGTGTACATTACAGGAAATAAATAAACGTGCTCCACAATTTTGAGGTGTCAGAAGATCAATTTTAATGGCAATGATACCACTTTCCCGACACTAATAACTCGTTCAGCATCCTAGACTTGGGAGTGAATTCAGTATTCCTAACGCTGACAGTCCAAAACCCATTCTAGAAATTGTCTGTCAACATTAAGAACATGTTTTTCACCTTCAGATCCCAACCATTTTGAGTCTGGTATTATCAAAAATAAGATATTATTTCTTGCAAGTATCATTAGGTAAAATACAAAGTTGTCCTTGTGCTTCACTAATTAAGCACTACAACAAGAAGACGTATGACGAAGCGGATGTACAGATCCATGTTTTCTTGACCTTGGAATTTGCTGGAGGTAAATGGTCAGCTTCACTACCCGGCCGCTTTATCCCCGGGGAAAGAGTCCCCGGTACCTACGTGGTAGGAGGTTGGGTGAACTCCAGAGTGGCCTGGACTCTGTAAAGAAGAGAAAATTCTTGACCCTACTGAAACCCGAAATCCGATCCCTCGGACTTCCAGCGCGTAGCCAGTCGCTATACCGACTACGGTATCCCGGCTCCAGGAATTTCACATAGCTGTTTTAATACACAATTAAAAAGTCTTGAAACGAACACTATTGTCTAGCTTGCACTCCAAAATTTTGTTTAAAAAATTAAAAATGGAACTATTGGAAGTGAATCTAGCATTCTTCAAGTTTAATACAAACCCAAGGAGGTCTCCAATTTAAAAAATTCAGGACAAGTGGTATGGTTCGAGATCTAGAGGGTGAAGCACCTTCTGGTCTTGTGTAATGTAGGTTCAATTACAGATCATAACGAGTGTTTGATGGGGACCTACCACATTAAACTTAAAAAATCTATGAAAAAGTTTACTGGAATATTTGCAAAGTCAGTTAACGGCCGCATGCAAACTATGCTTACATGTGCATAATAATAATGTAAAATCGAAATTTCAAAACAAAGATTTGTGGAATACTTTCATATAAAATTTCGAGGAAGGTTCTGTAAAATATATTTTAGGATGCATTTAGAAGTGCGTTTATATCCTCCCGTAAAGTGGACCCTTTTTATGTAACAGTACGGCCGAAGACTAGAACTGTCCAACTCATCTTCGAAGCAGTTCTTTCAAGTCGTACTAATTGAATGGTAAGGGTAGGGCTAAACGGGAATCCGATGTATGAACCTAAACAAATTACGCTTCATTATGGAATTATATGACTCAATTTGCAATTTATAAAACAAATTGCACGAGAGTTTGAGTAGAAGGTCCCTCAACTTACTGGGCGCTTGTCAACATCTGAATGAGCCATCCGGCTCTGTTGAAGATTGGGAATTTCCTTATTGTTTCGGCGGATCTTACCGCCGTGAGAACGCCCCTGTTCTTTGGATCTTTGTAGATACATGTGCTAAATTCAGTAGGGTTTGTTTGCATCAAGTTATATTGTCCTTCAATTGTATGTGGCTTAAATCTTCTTTAATTATATTTCAACGTAATTAATGAAGCCAGATGGAATGAAATGTGTCTTTTAGTATTCTCCGGAATGAAAATTACTGAAGACAATAAAGAAGAGCAATAAACATACTGCTTTGTGGGTGTATGTAATTTAGCTTTTGGGACATTTTATTTCAGTTTTGTCCTACATACTAGTCGGCGATACAGTCCAGGGTCAGCTTTGGCCTTCTCTACAGCCAGTCTCCACTGCTCTCTGTTATTTGAGTTTTACAATTTGTTTTAATTAATGGAACAGTAATATGATCGGTGTTGTGTAGATTTTAAATATACACTCACGTGAAGGAAGATACTCATATGTTAGAGTGCTTCCCAAATAAGGACTACTGAATTATACACATATTGTGCAGAATACAATTGAAGTGTGGTATCAGACAGCACTATGAAAATATGTAAAGCACAATAGACAACTGTAGGTCGCGGTGCAAGGGCCGAGATGGCCCGCCCCTTATACATTCACTCATTCATACACGAAAATATGGAGTGTACATATATATAAGCTCATTCATCAGAAAAAAAAAATTGGTGAATAATTAAAACTACAGCTGTCTTGTCTTAAAAGAAACAATCAATACATTCTTATGCAACAGTACGCTTATCACTGATACTCGTACTTAATGAGATTGGCAAAGCGGTATATCTACAGGCTTGCAGAAAGTTACAGATTAAATTAAATTAAATTAAATCAAATTACTTTAANTAGACCACTGTAGGTCGCGGTGCAAGGGCCGAGAAGGCCCACCCCTTGTACATTCCTTCATTCATTCATGAAAATATGGAGTGTATATATATATATATATGCTCATTTATCAGAAAAAAATGGTGAATAATTAAAACTAAGGCTGTCTGTCTTAAAAGAAACAATCAATACATTCTTATGCAACAGTACGCTTATCACTGATACTCGTACTTAATGAGATTGGCAAAGCGGTATATCTACAGGCTTGCAGAATGTTACAGATTAAGTTAAATTAAATTAAATGAAATTACTTTAGGCTACTATATATTAAATATTCACTGGACACTCTTATGGAATCCTCAAGGAAATAAATATACATGCCTGTATATTGTGTAGTATGCATTACGTGTCTTATTGTAATAAAGCGCTGCTACACGAAATAAAGGAAATCTAATTTGAAAGGAGTTAAAATCTTTTAGGCAACAGTTCTATCCTCATTCACACTCTCTCTCATGAAGTTCTACCAATAAAATAAAATAACCTATACGCCTTTATTAAAAGACAAAGAAAAATACGATTGTTATTAATGACGTCAGTAGTTTTCTTGTGGTTTTATATTGTACNGGCTACTATATATTAAATATTCACTGGACACTCTTATGGAATCCTCAAGGAAATAAATATACATGCCTGTATATTGTGTAGTATGCATTACGTGTCTTATTGTAATAAAGCGCTGCTACACGAAATAAAGGAAATCTAATTTGAAAGGAGTTAAAATCTTTTAGGCAACAGTTCTATCCTCATTCACACGCTCTCTCATGAAGCTCTACCAATAAAATAAAATAACCTATACGCCTTTATTAAAAGATAAACAAAAAACACGATTGTTATAAATGACGTCAGTAGTTTTCATGTGCTTTTATATTGTAGCTCACTGAACTGAATATCTTTTGTATTTCAACTCTGAACCAAGTTTTCTCTTCATGTGGCTCGGGAGTAGCGCATTTCGGCCCGGTACCCTCCTGATCTTCATCCCCCCTTCCCCGAGGCGTCCGAGTATTGACGCATTTGCCGTTTTATGTCCCATCGTCCTATCTACTATGTGATGTTCCCCTTTCTGGATCTGAAATGAAGACCCTTATGAGTGCTTATGAGTAGAGACGCCTTTAGTCCAGTAGTAGGCTGCTTACCGTACCGTTGGTTGGCGAAGAGGGGCATTAAATTGTGTCTGGATTCCTCGCTCCGGTCGATGAGGGCAGCGGCGATGTAAGTTTTTGCATGTTGGGACAAGGTTTTGGGTACTGGATTACCATTAAATTTGCTATTTTTCCAATTATTTGTTTTGAATTGTGTACCCTGTAAATGGGCCACATTGGGATTGGGGTTTGTTTCGTAATATTACGCATAATCTCTCTGAGTTTTCTTTGTCTGTTGTACACAGACGCCTCTGGTGTTATTTGGTTTCCATTTAGGCCTACGAAGGAGGTTTGGGTTTTCATCTTTCGTAATGAAGCATATTTCAGCTACTGAGCATATTGTTCGGAGTAGTTCTGATTCATCTCGTAGTTATTCTGAGTCTTATGTTACTATTTATTGTGTCAAATTGTTATTAATTAATATTTTGTATTCTTTTTTGCTGAAGACAGTGCGGAGATTTCTATGACCTTTTTTCGAGTAGTGTTAGATTACGCTGAGTCTGAACCTCCTATATTCCGCTTAGACTTGCCACCCATTCCATTCAGGGAACAATGTAAACTTAACAACTACGTCAGATATAATGCAGCTTTCGTCCCCCATTTTGTGTAGGGTAAAGACAGAAGTAGTTGAAAAATTATTGAATAAGACACACACACACACAGAATGTTGATCTCATATGTCTATCTTTATTTTTTCAAAATAAGGGAAATATGCTAANATTTTGTATTCTTTTTTGCTGAAGACAGTGCGGAGATTTCTATGACCTTTTTTCGAGTAGTGTTAGATTACGCTGAGTCTGAACCTCCTATATTCCGCTTAGACTTGCCACCCATTCCATTCAGGGAACAATGTAAACTTAACAACTACGTCAGATATANCATAACGTCTCTATGAAGGTTTCCATGACACATACACATATTTTCGTTTCTTCTGTAATTTTTATTCCAGTCTTCTTAAGAATATGTAAGCTTCAATTCAACCTAAAGCGGTTCCATATATTTATCGAAATTTGACATGAGAAATTTCCATGAAAAGGCTTTGTACAGTTCCGCTCCCCAGCTATATTTGTCTATAAAGAGCATAGTTTACACAAACTTTCAATATTCTTTTCCATATATTCGGGAATCCGTTTCAGACATTGAGTTGGAATTTAATATTTTAACTTAACGTCCATATATTTATCGTCCGTTNCGTTTCTTCTGTAATTTTTATTCCAGTCTTCTTAAGAATATGTAAGCTTCAATTCAACCTAAAGCGGTTCCATATATTTATCGAAATTCGACATGAGAAATTTCCATGAAAAGGCTTTGTACAGTTCCGCTCCAACTTAACGTCCATGTATTTATCGTCCGTCAGTATTGCAGCACTTGCTTATTCACTTACTTACTTACTTACTTACTTACTTACTTACTTACTTACTAATGGAGCTGAGCCCTTCTGGAAGAGCCGCCAATTCTGCAGCTACTCAAGAATTTCCCAGCATTATATGGAACCCGAAGGTTCATTACCGTGTTCACAAGAGCCTTCCATTGGTCCATATCCTCAGCCAGATCTATCCAATCTATACCATCCCATCCTACCACTCTAAGATCCATTCTAATATTGTCCACCCACCTACGCCTTGGTCTTCCTCGTGGTTTCTTTCCTTCTGGTTTCCCCTCCAATATCCTATACGCATTTACGTCTCCTCCATTCGTGCTACATGCCCTGCCCACCCCATTCTCCTTGAGTTGATCAATCTAATTATACTTAGAGAAGAGTACAAGTTATGAAGCTCCTCTTTATGCAGATTTCTCCAACCTCCTGTCACTTCATCTCTCTTTGGTCCAAATAATCTCCTCAACACCTTGTTCTCAAACACCCTTAGTCTACGTTCCTTCCTTAATGTCAGACACCAAGTTTCACATCCATATAGAACCACAGACAAAATTATAGTTCTGTATATTCTAAGTTTTATGTTTTTGGACAGCAGACGAGAAGGCAAAAGGTTCTGGACTGAATGGTAGCAAGCATTACCCGACTTAAATATCCTCTTAATTTCTTTCTGAATCAGGTTTCGATCTGTTATCGTTGTTCCCAAATATCAGAACTATTCCACATTTTCAAAACAACTGCTTCCTATCTTTATGTCATGATTTTGCCATGTACTTTGGTGACGAGACAGCAACATATACTTAGTTTTCTCTGTGTTTACTTCTAGACCAACCTCTTTACTTGCGTCAATTAAAGTCTGTGTGTTTTTCTTTATGGTATCTACATTATCACCCAGTATCATCGTCGCATGCCAACAGCTGACGTGTCCCGTTTAATTTCAGTTCCACCTGGTTTCCCTGGACGTTCCTAATTACATATTCTAAGGCAAAGTTGAAAAGGAGTGGCGATAAAGCATCTCCTTGTTTTAGACCATTCTGGATAGGAAATTTATCAGACAAATGTTTACCTACACGGACTTTACTATACGTTTCGTATAAACACATTTTAATCAACCTAACTGGGTTCATGGCTATCCCAAACTCTATTAGAATATTGTACAATACTTCCCTCCTAACTGAATAATAGGCTTTCTTGAAGTCTATGAATAGCTGATGTACTGTCTCATCGTACTCCCATTTTGTCTCCAATATTTGACAAATGCAAAAGATCTGATCTGTAGTTGATCTGTTACGTCGAAACCCACGCTGATGGTCCCAAAAAAATTCATCTATATATGGACTTAACCTTGAAAGAAGAATATTGGACAAAATTTGATATGAAGTTGATAGCAGTGATATACCCCGATAATTACTACAGTCAGTTTTATCACCCTTCTTGTGCACTGGTACAATAACAGACTCTTTCCACTGATCAGGCAATTTTTCCTTATGCCAAATAGAAATAATTAGATTGTGGATCTTAGAACATAATATATCGCCTCCTGCTTGAATAAGTTCTGAAGGAATTTAATCACTACCTGGCGTTTTATACCGTTTCAATTTTGCAAGAGCACTTTCAAACTCAAAAGGGCTAGGATCAGGTATTAACGGCTCAGCTGTATCAATTTCTGTCTGTCTAACAGCACTGACCCTATATAAATTCAATAACTGAGAGAAGTAGTTCCTCCACCTATTCAAAATGTTGTGCGAATCTGCAAGCAGATCACCATTCTCATCCTTCACTAAGTTACTCCTAGGCTGGTAACCCCTCTTAAAGTCATTTATTCCTCTATACAGGTCTCTAAAGTTCTTGTTCTTACTGTTCATTGCAAGCTCAGCAATTTTATCTTTCAGATATTCCTTCTTTTTTCTGAAATGCCTGTTGTTTTCACGTCTTATATTGTTCAGATTATCCCCATTTAACTCGCTTGGATCCTGTAACCATGCAATTTGGCCTGCTTTCTTTGATCTAATAATTTTGAGCATCCTTCATCGAACCACGGCTTATGCTTCTTCGGTTCATAATAACCTAGACTCTCTTTGGCAGACATTTTTGTATTCTCTCTAATAGTTTCCCAAGCTTTTTTATCACCCACCTCAGTTTCCAAGTTTTCCAAAGCTGCGAACCTATTTGAGATTTCAACACAACACTACTCTTTACCTGCTACCTCATTTAATATCTTGAGATTGAACCTCTCCATATGAACCCTGTGTGTTGTTTGTCTGCTCACTGCCAGTCTTTCCCTAATATTTGCCACCAGTAGATAGTGGTCAGTATCACAATCTGCTGCCCTGAATGATCGGACATCAAGTACACTTGAGTGCCGTCTCCTATCTATCAAAATATGGTTAATTTGATCTCCTGTACTCACGCTAAATCCAATTTATATACGTATTTTAAGATTTCTTCCGCCACTGCCCTGATCGAACCTGCCCTATACAAACTTCGAACATTCCAAGTGCCAAACCTCATATCCATTTTCTTTAGCTTAGGTCGTTTATGCAAGGAATCAGTCCAGGTCCGAGGCTTTGTGTTCATTTTCGTAACATAATTATTTTTTTACGTTATTTGTTAGGTGGGTCCCTTGTCACCACGGCATGGCGCGTCCTCAGGTTGCGGATGGAGGAGACGCCCTCCAGTTTTGGAGGGAAGCTGTGAATATGTTGAATAAGCAGTAGCGGACAGGCGACAAGGGGTGGTTCTCCAGCTTATTCTCTACTTACTCTTAATCTTAGTTTAACATTTTACACTTTGACACAACATATTTCGGCCCCAAACGGCCATCTTCAGGTGTCTTTATGTTTCAAACGTGTTATCATGTTAGCAAAGACAACACCACAAGCTTTGGAGGAAACACGCAAACCAGGGGCATTTAGCAGACATAACTGAAAAGTAGGCTACGAATGTGAGGGGCAAGCTGCGGAAACTCCTGGGACAGGCGTACATTTATGAACAATGGACGTCACTCCTTGTGAGGTGAAATATGAATTGTAACGAATTTTATCTTGATTTACATTTAAAAGAGAACTACAGCGTGTGATTTTAAAACGGACTAACACAGTGTAGCAGTTTTAGCATAATTTAATAAAATATTTGTAACATATCAAGACACCTGAAAATGGCCGTTTGGGGCCGAAACATGTTGTGTCAAAGTGTAAAATGTTAAACTAAGATTAAGATTAAGTAGTGAATAAACAAGTGGTGCAGTACTGACGGACGATAAATACATGGACGTTAAGTTAAAATATTAAATTCCAACTCAATATCTGAAACGAATTCCCGAATATATGGGAAAGAACATGGAAAGTTTGTGTAAACTAGGCTCTTTTAGACAAATATAGCTGGGGATCGCAACTGTCCAAAGCCTTTTCATGGAAATTCCTCATGTCGAATTTCGATAAACTATATGGAACGGTTTTGGGTTGAATTGAAACTTCTCTTTATGGGTTTATATAAATTACTCTTCAATAAGTAATACTGTACGAGCTGAAAATGCGAATTAGCAGACAAACTTTACCAGAATTCCTCATACCGTACGTCAATAACATCTGCCAGACCATTCGTAGGATATGCGGAAAATTCAATTTATGCTGTTATGTAAACTAGGCTATATTAGGGATCAATGTGGTTGAAAATTAGAATTCCCGGACATCTTTAAGCGGACGTCTTCCATGCGCAGTTTTTAAAAAAATGCTGAAACAAAGTCAACAGATAAACAAACTGATGGAAAAGCATGGCCAGAACACACAAAGATTTTCTGTATTTTAAAAATAATACGTGGAAACGTAAACACGTCACGCCGTATAATAACGTAAAAACAACTTTTTACACTGCTGATACAAAATACAGGATGATTAAAGCTTTCTGGTAGAAATTTTGACAGATTTTGAGGAGATAATTTTGAACAGAAAATGTAAAAGTACAGTTATTGGATTCTCCCCCGTTTCAGATTTTCGGCGTTTTAAATTTTAGTATATATTTCTCTATTTTTGTATTCGGGGCCTTCGTAATATCACAAGACGGAACTCCTGGTATGGCTTACTTTACTTCCGACAGTGAAGCAAATTTTCTAGCGAAACGAGATGACACGATTTCCTAATGCGGAGCATGGCAATTAGCATCTCGTGTATGAGTTTATGAAAACAAAAAATTGCTTGAGTTGCACACACGGAATTTCAGGGTTGGTTTTCAAATAGCAGGCTACACAGGATACTCTGATTGCAATGGTATACAACAGACTGAAGAAAATGGCTGCATTAATGGCAGCAGTGCACATTAGCCACGGCAGCCACAAAGTTCAGAGTAAAAAGGAAACGTTTAAAGCTTTTCAAGTTAATGCATCATCCAGCAATCGTCGGGACGAATTTTAAACCGGCGACTTTCAGATTACAGTTTGCCTTATACCTACCCATTCATGTTTAGTCGCTGGCTTCCCACCGCGGCGGCCCGTGTTCCATCCCGTATCTGGTCAAGTGGGATATGTGGTAGACAAAGTGGCGTTGGGGTAGATTTTCTCCGAGAACTTTGGTTTCCCAGCAAATCTTCATTCCACCAAATTCTCCATCATCATAATCACCCGGAGTAGGCTACAATAGGCCAAACAGTGGCCGCCGTGCCGAGTGGACCCAGTTGGACTCCACCCCACACTAAGCGAATTCCATTCATGTTATGTTCTCTGGAAGGCTCACTGCCTCAAATGACATAGTT
Organism: Cryptotermes secundus; assembly: GCF_002891405.2. Taxonomy (NCBI): domain Eukaryota; kingdom Metazoa; phylum Arthropoda; class Insecta; order Blattodea; family Kalotermitidae; genus Cryptotermes; species Cryptotermes secundus. The sequence continues at coordinate 447,151 of NW_019721012.1, read as the reverse complement.
ATGCTGATTGACAAATAAGACATGTGAAATCTTGCCTGATCATTGAAGACAATACGACCTAAGAAATTATCTTGTTCCAGAATTTGCGGCAACATGTGTGTCAAAACTGCAAACTAAGCTGTTTTTCGTGTGCTTAAATTTATGGACTATTTGTGATTTGTACGGTTTTAGACGTAGGTTCTTTCGAAGAATTCTGATGACAGCCGTTTGCGACATCTGCAATTATGTACTCGCCAATGAGGCCGACGTCTTCGGAGTCAGTGTAAAAGCCTGTCTAGCGCGATCCACAACTTCATGAGATGTCCTATGCCATCCTTTGTCACACTGTCGGCCAGCCCATATTTCTCGTACCATCTCCTAGTTCTCTTGTCATCAGGTGATCTCACACCAAACTCACGTATAAATTCGCGTTGAAATCGAATAATAGGTTTAAATTCCGAGCACAACACGGTCTGTGCTTTCTGCTGCAAGGCGAACATTTCATATATCGCGCAGAGCACATAATCAAAGCTGCTCTCCCTTAACAACAATAGTAAAATTCTAAAAATAATGTTCATTCTTTACTAACACATACATATTCTAAACACTGTTATGAACTAATAAAGTTTACTAAAAGTCTTCTAATTATAATATAAAGGTAAAAATATAATGAAAGGTAAAGCTATCCCTGTAAGAGGCCGTTGAGGCCCATAGGGTTGTGAATCGTCGGGGCTCCCACATTTTCTCTAGAAAATTTCTCAGAGATGGCGGTGAGGCTGTCAGCCTTACGCTCCGGTAGCTCTTTACTCCCAGGAAGATTCCGGGTACTCATTTCTGTCAGAGGCTGAGTCGACCCTACGTTCATAGTGAGGCTGGAAGGATTAGGTCAATTGAAAAAATCCAACTCAACGGGACTCGAACCAGCGACCTTCCTGTTTGTAGCACAGTGCCTCAACCAACTACAGGTTATGTACGTGTATTTAAACAATGACCCGATATCTTTCGACTCTTGGAAAGTTATCAACGGGGGCATTTTATTAACCAGCATTTAGTACAGTAATCGAAGTTCCTACATAATTGTCCATCCTATAATCTTATATTACAGTTAATGAAAACTAGTACGGGACAATATAATTGTATGTTATATATACAAGAATATAAATAACTGCTATAACATATGAATAGGATATGGTAAATATAATAATATTCTGCCTCATAAACTCATGCTGGTAGCATAACATCAGCACATTGAACAATATTTTCGTTTATTAATTCAATATATATATTTTGAGGAAGAACAGCGATCTTTTAGAAACCTTAACTATTATAATAAGACCATTTAATAATAGGTAGAAAACCTCTGTTTATGATTATCTGAAAATCGAAACTTGTCTTGTTATTGAGCACTTGAATGCATATTAATTTATGATTTAATTTGATGATCAGCAATATATTTTATTAACTCATAATTAATTAATCAATTTAGAATCCAACGTGAAAGCACTGCAATTATATAAATATAACACGAAACACATTATATTGATATAATCATCATCTTAAACTCACAAGTGCCAAACGTCTGAAATTTCGACCTTTATAGAATTGATATATCTGACTGCACTGACATAAGATGATATTTTATTGTACTGCAGAGTGAACAAACACTTGCATACAGAGGTCTCAGGGACTTTTTTTTTAAATATTATTATTTACGCATGAAAGGGGGTGGCAGGTCTGATAACCTAAAATTGTGGCCTTTTTTTGCTGTCGGAAATAAAACTGCCATTTTTAAAGTTAGAATAAATGGTTTTAAGATTTGGTGATGACTAAAATTAAGATATATATTCTGAGATAAAAATATACCACTCTTCAAATTTTATACCACTAGTACATTTATTACATAATTGTTAAAATATTTTAATTTATGAATTATATTCATGAGTATCGCAACTGTGATTGCTATTTTCACGTCACTCAATTCCAGTGACTGAAGTGACCCAGCTCTTCAAAACAGCAACATTAGCGTAAACACCAGGGAAGCCAGCTTCTCCGCAGTCGTAGCCCCACGACACAATGCCGGAGAGTTCACCATTGGCCATGAGAGGGCCACCAGAATCCCCGTTGCAGGAATCCTTTCCTCCTGCAGGAACCCCGGCACAGAACATTCGTGTTGTGAGGCCTCCGGCTTCCCGGTAAGCAGAGTTACACGTGTCATAGTCCATCACGCTAATCAGCACCTGATACAGCTGCGATGGGGAGGATCCATCAGTACTGAGTCTGCCCCATCCAGTGACCACGACTGGAGTTCCAGTTGGAGGGACCACTGAGCTCATTGAAATTGGCTGCACGCTATCACTGAATTCGAATGGCTCTGATACCTGTGCAACACATTAATAAGGTATTTAATTTTCTTATTCTAACAGAATATTTCGATCATTTGAATTATGAAATTCGTGTAAAGAATATTTATAATGTAAGTTCCGATATCGAATTAAAACCAGTCAATCTCCACTAAGAAGATATATCTGGGATATAATCGCTTTATATTATAGATAATCACATGTAAGCCATAAATATAATTTGCACAAAACACAGTTATTTAATGTCAAAGAGATTCAACATGTGTGCTTTATAGAGTGGAATATGAAACGTCCAAAATTTTATCATCATATATGTAACTAATTCTATAAAGCAAATTCGTACTTCAGTAACTATTACTCTTTCAGAGAGACCAGAATTTCTTGAGGTCTTTCATGGAAGCAGAATATCCATCGCTGTGTCCTCAATAAAAAAAGCACATGAAACCGAACGAAACGAACTCGGTTCAAGTCTCGACCTTATATCTATGACCCCTTTTAATGTTATCTTTTCATCTATCGCACAAATGAGTAATAGATAAAGGTATCCCTGTAACGGGCCGTAGAGGCCCATAGGGTTGTGAGACGTTGAGGGTCCCACATTGACTAGACAGAGGGTTCACAGATGGGGGTAAGGTTTTCAGCCTTAAGCGCCGCTCTTTATCCCACCGGAATATTCTTGGTACTCATTTCTGTTAGAGGGTGAGTCTACCCCAGGGCCATGATGCGGCTGGAAGCATTAGGTCAATTGAAAAGAATCCACCTCATCGGGACTCGAACGGCAATCTTCTGGCTTGTAGCATAGTGCCTCAACTGAGTATACTTTTTAAAATAATACAAGTCAATGAATCAGCACCCAAGAAGCGGATCACCTGACCTACCACAACCAGCAGATGATGAAAGCTAAAGCCATTATTATTCCGTTACATGTCCTGTAAGAATATCGTCAGTGGATGATTTCTCTACTCAAGACACCCACTTACAGAAAGTTTACGTATTACTCAATAAAATCGAGAGTATATTGTAAATATGTAACATATATTAACAAAAAAACGCCGATTTGTATTTGACTGCTTACAATTAGTCTCGCTATATTTAATATTTTTCTTGCTTTTGTACACAACAGAACAAAATATTTCGATCATATAAATATTGTTTCATTTTTAAAAATATGATTTATAATATTCCGTATAGATTGCCGTGATATCCAAGTCCGTAAACTGAGTATCTACTGACTGAAGGAGAGGAGATCGATTCCCGGATGTTGCGTATCACTTTTCTCTCAATACGTAACCAAATCTTCACGTGTATTACAATGTCCTGTGAAGCCTAAAGCATTTGTCTCTGCGAGAATCTCACCTTGATGACTGCAATGTCATAGTCGGCGTCCCAGTAGTCTGGATGCATAACAACTTCGGACGCAGGGTGCACCGTACCACCGACCCCCTTGGTGCTACTTCCAGCTCGAAGACGCACTGATGCGGGCGGCAACCTGTTTATAAAAGCGAGTGTGTTAGAAGTCACTTTGTTCTATTGGCGGTGAGCGTTCAGATTGTGGTATTCTGGGTTGTGACAACGTCTGGTGTTCTGGGTGGTTATCAGTGTTATTGAAGTTCGCGGGATTGGTGTAGATTATTCAGGGATCTGCACATAATCACAACCTAAAACACTACAATACAAACAACGTACTGTCGCAACTACGTTCTTCATCTTGGAAGGACAAAAGGAATAGGAACAAATAAGGTGAACTACTGATATAATAATATCGTATTTAAATATTTTTACAACAGACAAGATTCAGAGACATATGCAATTTTCATAAAAATATTTTACTAAAAATTCTAAAGACGGATTTATTTCAAGTAATAATGACATCTTTTTCATATCTACTGACTACTTCATCAGTGTTGAGTTTCAGTTTCTCATAACAATATTCACGAAGAATACATTCTCCTGGGATGTGACACTGTATGATGGGTAGGAAATGAAGGACTTTTAGGAGGATCTCCGTTACCTGTATCCCGTAAGCGAAATCTACCGACCGAGCGACCGTCGCTTGTCGGCGAAGTTAGTGCCAACTTTAGTGGATAGAGGTGTCGCGTGGTCAGCGCAACGAATCCCCACGGCCGTTTATCCAAGTTTTCTAAATGGGATTTTAGGATGAACACAGCACCTAATACACATAACAGCAAGCTGCTTCCATTTTTGTCATTACTTCTGTTTGCCATATCTCTAACCCTGAAGATTATAACAGTGTATTCCTCCGAAGGTCGTTTAGCTTCTGTTGGACTATAAGGAATCCTGTTTCACCATTACTCAGTTTGGCCGCAACCTGGATATTCAAAGCTACAGTTTTTAAACGTCAACATTGTAACAGGAAGCGAACACTCACCCCTCGACGCAATGAGCGGCTGTCACTGCCCAGTTGGCGCCAATGATGGAAGCGCCACAGCTATGCATGAAGAAAAATTCCAAAGACAGCTAAAAGAGGATGTAAATATTACGATCAGAATATATGTAAATCACTAATTCCTTCAAATTCTTTTATAGGGGAGTGCTGGTACCAAGGCTGTACATGTATATCCAGATGCAGAATCATTGGAAGGAATGCTACACTAGAGGATTTGAGGTTCTCCCAGCTGTGGTTATGAAGACGTCTATCTTTGGGTATATAACACCGTCTAGTCTGTTGAAAGACGACCTACACTACGGAGGAATATGTCGCCTCCATCTTGAAGTCTAAATTGTGTTTGCTATTTGCTTCATGCTGGTTTCTTTTTGAACGTATTTTCACCCCTGAAGATGGAGGCCATACATTCCTCTGAAACGCCGTTTGATTTACAAAGAACTACACGGCATTATGTCTGAAACTATATAACCCTTAAATGTTATCGTTTTATATTAGGAAAATCTGAGGAACATTATATTTTGGTCTTTGTCCACCATATAGGCTTTTTAAAACGAAATAATTCCTAAATTTGTTCTGCTTTCATCAGATAGGAATTGCAAGCGGATGGGGAAGTTTATACTTTGCTGGGCCCGTCAGAGGTTCACTGTATCTGGAAACCGCTGGAAGATACCGTGCGTTCCTTCCTATTCAAATATACGTATTTTCCATTTCCATCAATTCAGCTAATTTCGCTACGAAAAATTAGAATGATATCATCTTGGTAATTCCTTAGTTCAGATGGGGTGTTCTATGTGGTTTACTTATTTGTCTATCTTCTCCTTATGTCTGATGTGCCGTCAATTCCTTTTTATCTTCATATAGTAAATAAAAAGGAAATTTAAATTCGAGAATTTCTTTATTATAAAAATCTTCTGCTACGAAGGTTCTTGGAATTTTCATACGAAACAATTTTCTAACTTCTAAACTCTTCATACCTGTAATAGCACTGGCTTGGCCTAGGTAAAAATAAATGTCGTTGCTTATTTATACACAACTTGTACAGCAACGTATAAGAGCAATGCAATTGAATAATATACAAGAATAATGTACCTGGTACGGATAGTTGGTAATGTTGGCAGGACTGCCGCCCACAATGCGCCCATCAGGCCCATGACGTGTGGCAAGGGGAACAGTTCCTGTAAATGCAAGCATTAGTGTCTGCAATACTGAGTTTTGTACTATATGCTCAATCCTTATGACACGTGACTTTATCAAAATAATTTTCCATTTATTTAAAACTGGCAAAGTAATCGTCGTTCCCCTTGGAGATGATTCGTATTTGTATCCCGCCGTCNGCTAATCCGCTTTGAATGGAATCATACCGAAATAATTCATTGTATTCTAATTTGTATCCCGCCGTCATATATTAGTTTACTTACTGAAAAAAAAAAAGAATGAAATTAAAAATTTCATATATCTGACGTTTCGATTATATTAAATAACCTGCAATCTTAGAGCTACATAAGCACCATCATCATCAGTGGCAAAACAGCTTATATTGAGCCATAGCCTTCCTTACAAAATTCTGCCAGACCTGTCTACTGCGTCGTGAAATAGACATCCGGTTTTACTATTTTGCATTTCGCAACAGTAAATTTGTACAGAGCAAGGTCGCCTGTCTTGCGTCCAACCCCCAACCTGGAGGATCAGGTCTCTGTATTTAGATCTCCCAGTGCTAGGGAGTCCCAATTATAGCCCCACGTATGGACTTCTCTTTTCGTCACCTTCTACACTCGCAGGGCTAAGGTGGAGGTATTCTAATCCGCCTCCATATTGGACATAAACACCATAACCAAACATTAATGAATACAATAAAACACGTATTTTTATACGTAGAGAGAGGTTAAAGACGCGTAGAATGGAGTGGACAACATGAATTCACAAGTAATAACTGTACTTCACTCTCGGCTATAATATTCTATTTCTTCCCTTCGCGCTCACTTTGGAGCATAAGGCTAATTTCTCAGTTTCATCGCTCATTATTAGAGAATGTAGGACTCCTTGGACGGGTGATCAGCTCGTCGCAAGGCCTCTACCTAAACACAGGACAACACAAACGCAGAATAAACATATACACACACCAAACATCCATGCCTAGTGTGAGATTCGAACCCACGATCCCGACTTCCGAACGAGCGAAGGCAGTACAGTGCGGCTACTGTGACCTACTAGACTATACTATAGAAACTTGAATATCACCTACAGGGAAACGCTTAAAGGGTGCAGTTAAATGCATATTATAATATGATTGTCGGCAGGCAAATGTTTGCATCATAATATTTATACAGAGAAACCAAAAGGAGTGGAATCATACATATGAGTATATTATATGTTTTTCTTATTATTATTTAAACATAAATATGAGAGTAGAATGAAATTTACTTGTGTCATTTGAAACCTGACTCAGGTACCAACAAATATACAAGACTTCCCCATCACCGTAATAGTTTCGACTACAATAAAGGATTGACATAGCATACAGAAACTTTGTAATCTATTCGAATGTTCTTCATTCAGTGCGCAGAAGATCTCGGATGACTGAAGAAAAACGGAGAGACAAGTTACAGTTATACGGAGTTCATTGGCTTATTACTAAAGTTTCGCCGAAACAAATAAGAACATATTTGAAGTAAGTAGTCTTCTGGGTTGTGGTGCCGTGTAGATATTGTAGATGGAGGCAATACGTTCCTCCGAAACGTCGGTTAATACAATATCTACACGACGCCACATCCCAGAAGACTGCTTTCTACATAGTCACCGCCGTGAAAACCTCAAATCTTACAAGAACATTTGTGTACCTACCCACGCAGAAGAACAGTGAAGTGAAGATCACAAGGGGAATCATGCTGATACGCTCAAACTTCAGCAGGAAGTGTCTATCTTATTGTATTTACTGCTTATATACTCTACGTCGTACATATCTCTTCCGATAAATCACAAACAAGTCCTGGAATATCCGTGCGAATCAAGATTACGTATGTGGTATCTTTATGGCCTGAATCAGAATTCATATCAGGGAAATTTTAAATGGGAAACACTAACTGGAAAGTACAAACTGATTTAAATCAGTGCATATGTATGGCGTAATTAGTACTTAAGGAAAGTAACTGACAAGGCGATATAACAAAACCTTTAAAATAATGCATTTTAATACGTCATGTTACTCATATTTTTGTAAATCACTATAGATAATATTTACTATATTCCTGCCAACATAGAACTATTTATATCAGGTGCAATTACTGTCTAGGATGGCATGTTTCGCTATATATGTGAAATCTTGAGGTTTGACTTTTAATTAAAATCGTTATATCATGTAATTAACAAGAACTTATATACCATAAGCATAGCGTATAAACCTGTTTGTTATATGTTACCTATCTCTGGCTCTAGGATTTCTGGAAAGGGGAATCATCAGCGCGCCGCAAGTTCGCTACCGACACACGAGCCAGCACAAACACAGAATAAACACACATAATCGTCCATGCCTCAAGTGGGATTCGAACCGAGAAGGCGAAGACGCCTCATGCCTTAGAAAGTGCGGCCACTGTAATCGACTTGTTATACACTATATATATCGTATACTAATTATACCACATAATACAATCCCTTTTCGTTAGTATAACAGTGTCAAAATGACCTCAAAGCCAATTCGCCTCAAGAAGAGCAGTGGAACGCACGGCAGGCAGAGTATGTTCAGTGGAGTTCATTCACATAAAATATTCAATACGTATAACTTCAGTAAAAAAAAATCAATATTATCCAGTTGATAAAAGGCCAATACAATATAGTATATACTATAATATGCAGTATATGTACTTATTGTATAACACAGCGGTGAATGCATTCGGCTTGCATTTATATTTACACGAAGTACGTGATGAAATAAACCGGATATGAAATTTGCATTCTGCCCGAGATAGCGATTCTACCTGCTTCTGTGTTGACCGGAAAATAATAAATGTGATCTATATTGAAACTACTCGATAAGCATTGTTTTTAAACCACAAAAAGTAGCATTAACTAAGTCCATATCTCCACAGCCATTTTACATATTTCTTTCCTCTTTCAAATTTATATGTTGCATAATAATCATATCTAAGTAAGCAGCTTGGNGCCCGAGATAGCGATTCTACCTGCTTCTGTGTTGACCGGAAAATAAAAATAAATGTGATCTATATTGAAACTACTCAATAAGCATTGTTTTTAAACCACAAAAGAGTAGCATTAACTAAGTCCATATCTCCACAGCCACTTTACATATTTCTTTCCTCTTTCAAATTTATGTGTTGCATAATAATCATATCTAAGTAAGCAGCTTGAGAGCTCAAGATTTAATGTTAGGCAACATAAAGGTGCAAAGCAAATAGCATGAGGTATAATTCGAGAGCAGCAAAGTCTATAGAAAATCAAACAAATTACGTGTACAATTCGGGAACTTCGAGATCTTAGGAAAGCAACACAACTCACACTTCGGGAGTAGTGATTACTAAAGAATATAGTGAGAAGTATATTTCGGGAAAGGTGTTTCATTTTTGTACAGAGTGTAAATAAAAGATGCGGAAATATTTTTGAGCATGAGTTAAATAAAACAAGAAAAATATCCATATCAGCGTGTGCCCTGAAACTATACCGACCGAGCAATCGCCGCTTGTCCGCGAAGTAAGTGCCAACTTTTGCTGACAGAGGGTGTCGCGTAGTCAGCGCAACGAATTCTCACGGCCGTTAATTTCGGGTTTCTAGACCGGAGCCGCATTTCCTTGAAACAGACCGTCAATTAACCTCATGAGACTGAGTGGACTCCGTTCCAGAACCACTACATCTCAGAAAATCTGGTAGCGCCGGAAATCGAACCCGGGATCTCTGGATCTGTAGCCAGGAACTCTGGGATTTTCGTAAACAATGTATTTAGTCACATTTTTTGTGGGAAGCAATTTGTATAAGTATCGTAGTTTTTCTTACTATAATGTAAAGTAAAAAGTAAAGCTATCCTTGTACCAGGCCGTGAAGGCCCATAGGGCTGTGAGACGTTGATGCTCCCGCGTTATCTAATACAATCGTAATATAATTGAATTCCATTGTCTATTTTTTATTGCTAATGAGGTGGGACTATGTCCCTTGTACTGCGGCCACATCTGGCCTATTGTACCAACCCCAGATGATAGGTGAGGGTGACTGTGGAGCAATTGGTGGAATGAAGATTGGCAAGGGAAACCGAAGTACTCGGAGAAAACCTGCCCTAGCTCCACTTTGTCCACCACAAATCCCATTTAACCAGACCCGGACTCGAACCCGGGCCGCCGCGGTGGGAAGCCAGCGACTAACCGCTTGAGCTATGACGCGGCCTCCATTGTCTATTTACTTACAATAATGGAGAAATCATGCTGTCTGCCTTAGTTCCTACAGCCAGGACTTGTGGCCTCTGTTGAGAAATCTTGTACGGCCCTGTTATCATACGTGGCCTGAGTCAGTGATAGAGTCGATAGGCATGTACTACAGAAATCGAATACACTCCGGAAGCTTGTGTTACTCTTATCATCATTTACTGATTGATAAAGCGATTATAATTTAGGCAATACTATTCTACAATCAATTGATCCATCGTATGAGTGCATACACTTTGAGAAAACGTAGTTATCTTTCGTAAGCAGGTTGAATAATTGACTTAGGATAGTTTGCCATTGTAGCTTATCATTCTATTCGCCGTATTCTTTACGTGAATATGTCAATAATGATCTTAAGTGCACGTCATTCTCCTTGCTGGTTGAAGAAACGGGACTCTACGGTTACATACTATTTCTTAATGCCAAGACGGATTCGTTCATTTGATAATGTATTTCACGCAAGTATATACTACTTAAGAGTTTCGTCAAAAATATTAATGACGTCACAGCTAATAGTGGAAGGAATTCGTTCTCAGTTTAATTTATGTCCATGTAATATGGCCAGTCACCGTAGCCGAGCGGTCTAAGGCATGTATTATCTTCGCTCACTCGGAAGCCGGGATCGTGGGTTCGGTTCACACAAAAGGCATGGATGTTTGGTATGTGTGTTTATTCTGTGTGTGTCGTCCTGTGTTTTGGTAGAGGAATTGCGACGAGCTGATCACTCATCTAAGGAGCCCCATCGTCTGTAGAATTTACCATGAAACTGCAAAATGAGAGACAAGAGCCCAAGGGCGTGAAAGAGAAATGTCGTCTGAGAAATTTTGAAATTATGAATTATCCAAAGATCTCGAGTTTTTCTTTACGTGTGTCCATTTTTGTAAGCATCTTCTGCTATAAAACAATGCACGTCTATAACTTGACAATGAGGTTATCTTGCCTTATGTAGCTGAGCAATTTACAGAATTCTTTGCCGGCAGATAACTGTCGCGATGAGAGAATGAAGGCGATAGGAAAATAGAATGAACTTCCCAGGGATGACCACGATTCAAAGATAAGCCGAAAGCGCCACTGTTGAACTACGCTCAGCCCCGTTCAATGTCTCAGTTTTGAAATTTTAGCATTAAAATATTGTGACGTGCAACCTAAAAGCCGGAATATCTTGAGTCAAAGCTGGTGTCCATTGCTAGACAACGGCTGGTTAAAACACGTGGCAGAGACAACAAGCTGGAACAGACCATTGTTGAGCAATGTTCAATAAACACTGACTAAAAGCCGAAATAATGGAGCCAGACAAAGAATTGCCCATTTGCTCTGCAACCGTCCATGCACGTCTTCGAGACAGCGTATACATAACAGACCGTTACCTCGGGAGTTAAACCAAGACTAGTGCAGTTCCCGCGGTAACGAATACACTAGCAACTGATACATCGAGCACACGAAACGGAACCCTTGAATAAGGAGTCCCCTAAGCTGTCCAACTGTAGAATATAAGAAATCAAAGAGAACAGAGGAGAGCACAGCGGAGAAGAGATCACAGGCGAATGGAGCAGAGCTGAGAGTAGAATAAACCAGCTCAGCTAAGAACCAGAAGACGACAGAGTAGCCAGGTGGCATCTCATGGAAGACATTAAATCAGAGTGATTTTAATTTTAATTGTAAAGGAGTTATCCAAAAAACAGCTTCTTCTAATCCGGATCCCCTTAATTTCTTGTCGCGTTACCGGGATACGTGACAATATGAAGAGTTTGGATTATGAATAATACTGCGTATTGGGTTGTAACTCGGAGACAGCTCGACATTTCGGAGGAACCTACCTCCTCAACTTCTTGGTTGAAGCGTTAAGACAATCAACAAATCTGCATAGACAAGCGGCGAGCTCATATGAGTCCTCGACCTATTTCTGCTAATTACTTCCTTAATTTACTCATCGACATTGAAAAAGGAGGCGACTCTTTCTCCGAAACTTTTGGCTCTCTCTGGACTGCATGAAAATCTAGAAGAACGTAGTCTTCGTGGTCACGTAGTGGGAACTTCAAATTCCAAGCGTCTGAATTACATTTCATGAACACATTCGTGTTTATATGAAAAATTTAACAGAGGACACATGAATGTTTACTGTAAATATCAATAGCTGCATAAAATATTATTACAGAGATTATATCAAGGATGTGTGACGGATAATGGAAAAGATTACCAAATTCGGTGGAAGGAAACTAAAACTGAAATTAATTACTTCTTGTAAATAACCATTCACACATATCAAAGCAACCGGAATGCGGAAGAACTGAAGACAGTATGGACATTCTGATGAGTGTAACAGAAGGAACAGGTGTGGACACTTGAGGAAAATATATTTTTTATTTCTCTCTTTTATTGACTATCAGACTGTACAATCTATAAGTCAGTGTGCTGACTGATGTCCAATTTAATAACTATTTATTGTACACTCTTCTGGCGTGTGCGGAATAAATATCCAGTGACGTTTTCCTCAGTTCGTTAGATCTGATGGCCAACCTATTTTGAGTCTTCGATTTTCATGAGGTTGCAGTAGTGGTTGAAGAAATGGGTTGGAGTGATTTTCTAGTTTGCTGAAGTACTTGGTGCTGTTTTCTCGGATGACTTCTGTTACGTAAGGAGTTTTTAGATCAGTATGTAGGGTGCGGTTGGATACATGCCGTGGTGCGTTCGTGATGGATCGGAGTAGTTTGGACTGGGCACGCTGTATAATGGCGATGCTGGAATTGCTGGAGCAGCCCCAGAGTTCTATGCTGTATCTCCATATAGGCTTGATGACTGTGTTGTAGATTAGTAACTTGTTTTCGATGGAAAGGTGGGATTTTCTTCCTGCTCTTCATGCTCTGTCCAGAATTAAAAGAACTGTTTTCAAAATACGTGTGTTCTCAAATAATCTTAATATTCTCTCAGTCGTGTTTGTGATCAGTGGTATTGTATTCATTTTCATATTTCACATCAATTGTAATTTAATCAGCAAATATTTTTAATACAATAACTACTTAGAGTCTTTTTCTTCAGTACCTCTTCCTATCATACGGAAAAGAAACGTCAATTAAAAAATATGTTTCTCCTGTAAGAATGATTTCAGGTTTCTTGTATGGTGTGGGTTTGTGTGTTTTATATAACGGGTCCCAGATTACTCACTTCATTGTGCAGACCTAACTGAACTGCTTTTCGTATATGTAACAGAAAGTATTCCTTCACGTATTCACTTCTAGTTATTTACTGAGCCTGGAATGTAAATGTTTTCAAAAGTTGCATGCTCTTCCTTTGCTACGCCTGGAAATCCCGCTGGTCAGTATTCTACTACATCACAGTTCTCTCAAATTCTACATTTAATATCACCTGCAGTTATTAGCATCTTTGCTGCATAATACTGAATATTTCTTTCCATATACACTATTTCATAGCCGCTATCTGGCTTTCGGCTAATCTTAGGTTCTAATTTTTTTAAGTAAAATGTATCTGTTCTTTCCGTTGTTAAATGGGGCATTCAGGTTTCCAATGAATTTTCCGTCCGTTATCCTATTCTTCTATTTAATTTGAATAGCTTTTCGTAGCATTGATCTAACGGTTTGATTTTCCTGCATTCTACTAGTTTTTCAATCTCTTTGTTCATGCCCATGTTCTCTTGAATAATTGTTATGTATTTTACTTCAGAAATTTCTTTTGTCTTGGCAGTAATCTGATATGGTTTCTACTGACTTAATTCTTATTTTCAATTACAGTTATTGTTATAATTATTACTTTATTATAATGTGAATATATTATTTATGACATTTATGTAATGTGTAATTCAAGGAGTGTTAGTATCTTAACCTTACTACTATGAACGAATTGTTGGTAATTAGTGACTAATTTACAGTCAGGCTGCAGTTTCGGTGTCATCATCGCTTGGACTGTCGTGTTGTGGGAGGCAGGCCAGCTGATACCTCCAACTACGCACATCAGGTATAGAGTTTCGTGTTCTGTAATGAATATTAAGTTCCACAGCTTTACAATATAAAATGGCTCGACCTTGAAGTGAAATTGATTCGTATAATGTATATTCGTATAAGTAAGTGTCTATATATTATATAGAATTAGAGTGTTAAGCGAGTGAAGCCGTAACTCTGTATGATTTGTGTTTGAGAAACACACATTCGAATCTTGGTTTCGACCTTAAGACTATTGTGACTCACGTCTGCTTTCTGGTGTTCTTCACTTTCTGGATACGAAAACCGCAAAATACTTAGCAGCTGACATCTACGTCCAGTCCACCACTCATGACCTTCATCCAAAATTGTTAAACTGATATAATCCATGTGTTTGGAAGGGAAACTAAATGTAAGCCAAAAAATGAATCCTGTCTAAATATTAAAATTTTTCATATTATATGCCGAAGAATATTAGAAATCCTAGGTGTGAGTCTGTTAAGGATGCAAAAAGCATAGCCGAATCACTGATTTCCCTTTTAATATGGCTTAATTATCTTTATCTCCGAGAATCCACTTCGCCGCTTGGCACCATAATCCAATTCTTCCCAATATGTGGGGCGTTTTTCACTGTGAGGGCGATTATTTGGTTAGGGGGCATGAAATATCCTGGCGAAGTTATGCAGTTAATTTAAATTTATTATCATTCTCAAAATATCAGTGATCTATTAATTAATTTTACATATTGTTTTCAGGAATACAAATCTTGCAGGTAGAAGATCGTACTTCCCACTGCCACATAGTGTGAAACCCCAAGAACTGAGTCAAAATAAACGTTATACAGGACGCTTAAAATCATTATATAATTTGAGTGTGGTGAGGTGAATATTTCGAAACGAGAGACAGAAAATAACCAGAGGACTGAGAAAATGCTATTAAGAAGTTTCATAATTTTTTAATCGTCGTTTAATTCTATCAGGGTGATATAACCGACGACAATGGGCCTGATAGTGCATGAAGCACTCATGAACTTTCTGAGAAAAGTTTTAAATATTAACATCATCTACCATGAAGAAGCCGTAGAGATCGCCCAATGAACGGACACGAAGTGACATCTTCATATAAATTTTATCTTCCTACATACTCCTATGCATTTTCACCGATACATTGAGCCATACTCAGCTGATGAAGGCTATTACATTCCAGTTCCAGCTTATTGTGTTGGACTTCCCTCACAAACACGTGTTACATGCCAATGCAGATGTAAATGTTGCGCTCCCAGTAATGGACGGATGCTACAGTAACAAAGCACTCATACCAGATTTACGAGACATCAGAATAACATGCTATCCCTAATGTTTCGTATGTACATATGCCACGGATAACAGTTTCCAAATCTTTAAAAGTACGCGTATATGCTTCACCATTAATGCACACAATAAAATGCGCCTATGCATATGCCTCAAACATAGAAATGATGGCATTTTTAAAAATGTTGCCCATCACATATAGTACCATAATGAGCGCAGCACACAGTCGCCTACCTATTAGGGGCCGCTGCTTTGCAAAATTATATACCACTATGAAAAGCGGCCTCCATAGTCTAGAGGTAACGTTCCCACTTTATGACTCAAGGTACGCGGGTTCAAACCCGACGTAAGTCGTGGAATTTTTAAGGGCGGAAAAATTCAGGGAACAAGTCCTCCGGGAGGGACTTTAAGCCGTGGGTCCCGTGTCGTGGCTTTACGGCAAGTAAAAGAACCTCATGCCTCAAGGAGGCCTCTGAGCCAAATTATAAGGACATTTCCCGCCCAACAATAGTCTCTAAAGTCTCTGGTAGATGGGGGAAGCATCCAGATACCGCTGAGCCAGTAGAGGCCGAACTCGCTGGCTGAGTCGGGACTGATGGCACGTACCAGTATCGGTAGTGTATAGAGACTGGTAGAATATCACAGGGGGATGTACAATAGACCACTGGTCGCGGTGCATGGGGAAACCCACCCCCTCCAATAATAATAATAATAATAATACCACTATGAAATGAATCAATTCCTAGATGTTTATGGACGTTATCATGAAGCCAGACTTTACAGTGCCGAGTGATTTAGCGATAAATCGTGGCCAATAAAGAAGGGGAGAAGATGTGGAAGGAAGTGGCCGTGCTCTAATTTAAGGTGCCATTTACGGATTTGACCAGAAAGAAAAAGAAAATTTATGAACACGTGAATCGTTTCAGACGGTACCCAGTCAGAAATTCTAACCATAAATTATATCAGAAATGTTGCTGCCAGAGAAAAAACTTGCTGGACAACTATGCAAAGTTATGAAACGTTGGGATCATTCGTGTTCCTAGCGGATAGCGGAACATACCTAGAGCAAACCTGTGCAAGAAAACAAATCTTATTAAATCCGTTATTCTGTGACTACGGTTCAGCTCTCGTCATACTTAAGAACCCCTACAAAATTTACATGAATATGAATGACAGAGACTTAGCTACAGTGCATACAGCGCCGAGTAAGTGAAACTTAAAGATTTTAAGGTTGTTTCTTTTACCAGAAAATGTACAAAGGAAAATACTGTCATGTATCCTGGTATTTCGACAAGAAATTTAAAGGTTCCGGATAAGATGAAGCGATTTATTGGATACGATGTTTACAATTACAATTACAATCACAATCAATCAAACATGACGTCTTCCAGACGATGTTACCTGGCTAGTCTGTCGTCTCTCGCAATTCACTTCTGAACTCTTCCCTTCAATTCTTAACGCTGCTTATAACTGTTGGCTTTAATTCTGACTTCTGTCTTTCGTCTCACTTCTATGTGCAATTCTGACCTCTTTCAGAATCGCTTGGCCTACCGACTAGGAGACACCGAATCAAACAGCTAATCCCTCTGTTGTCATGAAAATGATCCACCCGATGCTGTGAGATTAAACATTTACCTGGTCATTATCACGAAAACATAATCTCGGTTGTGCAGGAAACGTGACTACCGGGCCGTTGTCTAGCAATGGAGGCTCGCTCCGGATTTTAGGCGGCACGTCACAATACTCTAAAACGAAAACTTCCTCTATCCTTTTTCAATCATTGTTCTCCGAAAATGAAGGTTATTGCATTTTGGGCCGTAACACAATGTAACCTGGGAAACAGACATTGGTATTTCTGAGGGTAGAAGATTGGACCTCAAATCTCGCACTCTCTTGATATATCATAAATGTTGAAACACCATGCAGCTATTTTATATATAGCTCTTTTTCGGAGAGAAAACACGGAAACGTATACCTGTTTTTGCGTCTATGTAAGCCTACAGCACTTCAATTCCAAACAAAAAGCCTAATTTCGATCTACACTCACGTGACTTTATTTCATGCCATATTGTTTTGAAGGTAATTTAAGCTCCTATAAAGCTAGTAACGTTGTGTGAAAGGCAGAGTACGCTGATGTAACATTTTCCGAACGTCGTCTCCGTGAAGCTGAAGTCATCACACCTGCAGATGACTGCTAGAAGCGGTTCATAATACCATACACTCCTTTCGAATAGGAGGTGAGGGGTGTGTTCAAAAAGAAGTACACATAATGTATATATATATTGCAGACATGAAGGCTACTGCAAGTTTACTGCAACCAAAACAATAGATCTGTGAGTCTGTATTTCAGCATCCCGTTGCAATTGTTCAATTTAACGTTCATTATTTATCGTCTGTCAATATTGCAACACTCCTCCATTCACCACTCAATTTTAGTTTAACATTATACACCTTGACACTACATGTTTCGGCCCCAAATGGCCATCTTCAGGTGTCTTGATATGTTACAAATATTTTATTAAATTGTATTAAAACTGGTACACTATATTAGTACGTGTTAAAATCACACGTTGTAGTTCTCTTTTCAAGATAAATTAAGATAAAATCCTTTAAAGTTATTTTGGTGCATTTTATTTCACCTCACACGAGGTGTCGTCCATTGTTCATAAATGTATGTCTGTCCAGGGAGTTTTGTCTCGGCAGCTTGCCCCTGACGTTCGTAGCCTACTTTTCAGTTATGACTGCCATATGCCCCTGGTTTCCGTGTTTCCTCCACAGCGTGTGGTTTTGTCCTTACTAGTCTTTACTTCCATCTGTGAGACTTTTATTCTACCATAGGACATTCGGAAACATTGCATTACCAAGAGAACTTTACGCGAGACGTAGATTTCTAATAAAGAAGTAATTTGGTGTCAGTTTCCGAGCACTACGTATAATTAGCTGAAGTGTCTACTATTTGCCTGGTGTTTTCCTACAATACACTGTAAAATACTACACACAACGATAGGCCTAAGATATCGCACATATGTAATAAAATCCAAATTCTTGTAACTGTGTGAATAGAATACTGGATTACTCAGCTACAGGCATCTCTGATAAATTTCATAATCAATGTAAATACTCGGACTATCTCAATTAAATATGTCAACAGACTACGGGCTGGACGGCAGAGGTTCGAATCCGGGCAGTGGCAAGAAATTTCTCTCCACTCCACAACATCCAGACGATCTTGAAGGCAATCCAGCCTCTTATTTTTCTGTGGGGATAAATCGGCCGGAACATGAAGCTGACCACTTACCTGCATGAAGTGCTGATTTAAAGACTGGTAGAGTACTACCTTGACTCCCATGTACGTTTTCATGACATGGATTTTAATTAAACACAGGGACAACTTTGCCTTTACGTTTATCTTTAACATTATCAATGTGAAACAGCTCAAATTCTTATGAATACTTCATTAATTTCGTGTAACAAACCAAGTTTATTCTTGAGGATTATTGAATTACGGTTTCAAAATGTAAAGGATCTGGCATCACGCATTACGTATTCCTTCTTACCAACAAAGCAAGGAGAATAAGTATGAAAGAATTCTCTCTGTTTGTTACACTGCATATGCGTAGTTACCTAACTACAAAACAGTGGTAGACATAGCACAGGGATTATATTGTGGTCTCCTAGCGCAAACATTAGACACACAGGACGCAAGGAAGCGGGAAGATACAAAGATTTGATGTTATATGCACATATACAATCAAATGTTTAACTCAGTACAGTCACTCTATTTATCTCTTGTTACGTAACATTGAAGTTCGTCTCAGAGTTACACAGAAACCACTATTGCGCCCCATTTTGCAGCAGTTCAATCAACTCTACCCCTTTACAAATTATTGTAACGGAATTTGTCTAAATGCATTGTGGTCTGTGGATGAGATGAACGTTGTAGTGCGATTCTGCACAACGCTTTGGGGTGGAGACTTCTGTGAAGGTATACAGAGCATTCGGCTTGTTGCTGTCAGCTCAAGAGGCATTCTGCTTCGGACATTCCTGGTAGAAGAGGCAGGCTCTTGCGAACACAGTCATTATGTTCTAAGGCAGGAACGTTCTTGATCAACCGAGCGATTATTAACTTCTTGAGAAGTCTGTTCTAGAGAGTTAGAAATGATAGAAGGATATGTTGTATGAAGGCTTCCTTGTGGAAATATGTAATAAAGGTGCTTTACCTCTGCATAAACTTACGTAATTTGTGATAGTTGTATGAAGTGCGGTCGGAAGTCCTGACCACTTACGTAAATATGATTTCAGTCTATTGTGGATGAAACATATCGAGATGATCTTTACCATTCTTAAAGGAGTGGTTCTATTTATGTGAAAATGTGTGCTTTTTTCGCTCACGTGCTTTATCGCATATTCAATTTTTGAATAGCTTCTTGTATAAAATAAATATATTTTTCCATCAGTTTCTTTGCTTAGAAATGCGTTTCTTTGAATTTGAGGGCAAAAACACTTCCTTCCTTGTCTTTTGATTACATGTACCCCATTTATTCATGAGAAGATGATAGTCGTTCAGATTATAAGAAATTATTCGCCTTGAATAATGTTCATTATTATGTACCCAGCCTGGTAGTGGATGTTCACCTAAGCCAGATGAATCCAGCTCACGCTCTCACACCATGTTTCTTTAAGATCGATTGTACCATAGTAAACATATTGCGTTCTTCGAGCTTAGGATACGTGTTGTATCATGGACAATAGCAAAACTCGAAAGAACATAATATCAATTTTAGCTCATGAAAACCTCAGAACTTATATTTTAATATTATTCTCCCACTATGCTTTGGTCTCCAAGTAGTTTCTTCCCATTGGTTTCTTTCCTTATACTGTGTACTCTTTTAGGTGCTCAAGCCTTTCGAATACAGCGCCACTGGACTTGAGAACACCCATTGCTGGAACACCTGCTCTTGTCACTAGATGGGGCAGTCTTTCTTACGTGGAATCTGTTCACGACAACTGCAACAAAAGAAGGTCAATGTCGTCGACGCCAACAAATGTAGCAGCCTCTATTGGATGATCTGTGTTCGAGCACAGCAAGGAAGCAGAGACACCAGCCAAGGAGAGTCTGGAAATTCACTGGTTACTGAGGGGAATTTAGTTAATATTGTATCCTGGTGTGCACCTTGATGTACCAGCCCTCAGGAGAAGGGCAAGTTCCATCACTGGCGTCAGCTAAATTCCTCCGAGACAAGCAACTGATTGAAGTTTCTTCGTATTCGCCAGCCCTTCTTCGAGTAGTAAGCAGGTATATTAGGATATTAATCATATATCCTTTCATCTTATTAACGAACGTTTCATATTTTCGTTTTCAAATTATTATCCTGTGCCTCTTATTTTTAGAATTGATGGTCTCTTACTTATGCCCATGTAACTAGAGTACAGAGAAGGCTGAGGTGTGCTGTGTATCGCAGTAGATGTGGTAGTTCCGTCGAGACAATGTGGTATATAAATAATAAATAATATGCATTTAATTTTATGTTGATGCATATTTCGAAGTAATGGGCTATCACCAGGCTGATATTACATTCATTTTACAAGTTAACTCTTGTTTCTATATGGTGGCCAGTATTTACATTTAAGAACATAATTGATAGTTGGATAATTTTGTGATGGAACTGTTTTTTTTTCTTTTTTGTAGTAATTTTGTCAGTAGGTCAGAATATTCGTACTTGGGTTAAAATTAAGATAGGCGTTGCTTGCCAAAAAATCTATTCCTAATTACGTTGTGAAATATTGTTCTTGGCGTTGCTGGTTTTTGAATTACTATAGCTCTACTATTCCTACAGCGTGCACTGTTGCTGAAAATGTTGTTTCTATGAGTCCGGAATACTGTCGTGGAAGTTTGCTTTAATGTGGAATCAACAGCTGTATTCTGTTGGTATGTAATGCTATTATGACATTTTATATTTTCGGTTATATACAGTACCTCTATATTTTGTCTTATTCCTTCCTTGTCTATTGACTGTGTTGGTTTTCCAATTTGCTTTTTCTTATTTTTCTATGTCTAGCTTTGTTCAAGCCAGTGAAAATTTATTGTGTTTGTTCTAGAAAATCTACAAAAACACAATGTACAATTTACAATCAATTTAAACACGAAAGAAGTGGTTATCTTTCAAATCATAGGAAACAGATTTATTTAATCCGACAATTGTTCACAGCAAGAGTGGCCAAATTTGAAATAACCACAATTTCCAGATATCTCATTTTCTAGGTGCTCCCTCATTGCATACGCAATTCTCTTGCTGAAAACCTAATGATAATTAGGCCAATTTTTATTCCTGTACAGAGACATAAGTTACTTTTTATCATTTTGGTTGAATTTTGAGTGAAGCTTGGAAATACATTTCAAATAAAGGCTGAAAATATATCGTTGAATTTTTTTACGTAATTCACAAATCCTCTCTTTAAAACACAGCTTTTAAAAGTAGAGTTCATATTAGACTTGCATGACAAAAATATTGTCAAAAAACATTATTTTCCTCCCTTTTTGCTTTCTAATACACATTATATGCATGAACATATTATGATCTTGAAATATCTACTTCGATATTTTGAAGCTGGAGCCTAAATTGTTGGACTGATTTTATACATATTTGATATTTAAAAATATATTCGTCACAGGTAGATGTCCGGTGAATACGGAATTCTAGCTCCAAAAATAGGTACCCTTCAAATGGGCATTATAAAGAATGACTTTCCCGAAAGCAGACTCAGCGAATTTACAGTTAAACTCCGCTAATTTAGGGACAGCATCTCCCTAAACAATTAGGTTGTTTGGTGTATTCATGAAATTAACCGCACGCGCAGTAGGAGACTAAAAACGAAATGTCAATTTCGTGTAAACCAGGTTTCCGGTCGAACAGATTTCGTTATTGTTCGGTAATCAGTAACCAACAACGTTCTGTTGAGCAACAATTTGCTTAGATGTCAATCAATCAACTGTACATGAGGAAGTTTCTTAATTTTCTTTGTACTGACCTTCTTATATCAGTAGCTGCCACAATTTTTTTTTCACATCTTAATCAATACCGTAGGTTTCCAGCTTGTGACCTTCTGGACCAGCTGGCCAACTTCTGTGTCTTCATGATAACACATCACTTATGTATACTTACGTATTTCTCAAACTTATGTATTCATCTGCTTTAGGATGAATACATTTGTATTCCAAAGCATCATCCCACGTATGAACCAAACAACATTAGACGTGCCCATTATAAACATTGGTCGGGACACCGTCTGTCGTTGCTGAGGCAATTCTGGCCTTTCTCAGACCCTCCAGACAAATACTGGGACAGCGCCTCCATCAGACAACAACTACTTCCATCTAAATCATTTCAAATTCATCAGCCTTCCAGCCATTTAACTGCATTCAGCCTGACACTAGCAGAGCCTTGAAATGAGCCGAAAAGAAGAAACCTATGCTTATATCCCTGTGTTAAATGTAACTGAAATTCTGTGATTTAAACATACAGTAATAATCCAAGGGAGATGATAAGGAGACTCCTTTAAAATATCTATATTATTTTTATATATTAAAATTTATGAAATTAAAAGTATAAAACCGTGATGATGCACTTATCAGTGGTACATTCTAAACTTGGGATATATATGTACTTTCATCGCGTTGTATGATAATGTGTTCGCTTCAGGTAAGGTGGAAATGCCGTTCTGTTAGAAACCGTAATGACAACTTGAATTAATGAGACACTGACCATGGTCCAATGGGACTGAATATGTATTGTTGTGTAGTAATGTAGAAACGTATTAGGTTCATGACGTTTTT
The DNA here is from genome assembly GCF_002891405.2 of Cryptotermes secundus. Classification (NCBI taxonomy): domain Eukaryota; kingdom Metazoa; phylum Arthropoda; class Insecta; order Blattodea; family Kalotermitidae; genus Cryptotermes; species Cryptotermes secundus. The sequence continues at coordinate 423,906 of NW_019721012.1, read as the reverse complement.
AAAGAATCGTTCCGTAATTGTTACTAATATACTCCCAAGCTATGATATATGAAATGCACGAGTATGTGATCCTTCATTTCTTATTACTCATTTTTTCCTCTCATTTTCTTCCCACTCTGGAGCATAGGGCTGATTTCCCAGCTTCATGATAATTTTTACAGACGATAGGACTCCTTGCACGGGTGATCAGCTTTTCTCAAGGGCTCTGCCTAAACAGAGGACGACACAGATACAGAATAAACGCATACACAGACCAATCGTCCACGCCTTGTGTGAGATTCGAACCCACGATCCCGGCTTCCGAGCGAGCGAAGGCAGTACTTGCCTCAGACCGCTCGGCTACTACTTCGTAGAGCAGAGCTCTTCTTCAGAAGCTGCCAATTCTGCACCTACTCAGGAACTTCCTAGCATTTCATGGAACCCGAAGGTTCAATACCGTGTTCACAAGAGCCCTCCACTGGTCCCTAGCCTGAGCCAGATCAATCCAATCCAAAGCACTTTTAACTATCTCTCTATGATCGTTTTTAATATTATCTACCCACCTACAATTTGGTCTTCTTAGTGATCTCTTTTCTTCTGGTTTTGCCACTAATATCCTATATGCATTTCTCTTCTTCCCATTCATGCTACATGCTCTGCACATCTCATCCTCCTTGACATGATCATTCTAATTATAACTTGGCGAAAAGGTCAAGTTATGAAGCTCCTCATTATGAAGTTTTCTCCAGTCTCCCGTCATATTACATAAATACAAATATTTATAAAATACAATTGTGTGTACTTTATCATTTAAATTTAGCTGCGAGCTTAAGAATGCAGAGATCTATATCCCCACTACCCCATGCATCTTCATAAAGTGTAACTTAATTAATTAATTAAAGTTACGTCTTAGCCTGTCTAACTGCTTGGAACTTTATTACAAAAGTAATGATGTCCAAGAATTGTTTATATGCTTGCCTCTATCTTTCACACGTTCCTTGCTTGGCTTATTCGTTGAGCCAGTAGATAAAAACGACGTTTTCCTCCGCAACATTGGTTGACTTTCAGCTTACTGTATAACGTCATATCCCTGAATATAGAACTCCTTAATGTAGCTTTTCATGCGTTAGTATTTTCAGTCTAAAATTAGTTTGTCTTGGAGATGGACGCAGTATGTTTCTCTGAAACTCCGTTAAATATCAACCAGATTATACGGATTACATCCTAGATTTCAATAATCTTTAGATGAAACGAAATATACTGAAAGTATTTCACCAAAAATGTTATTTTGTGAACTTGAAACTTGGCTGCTTTCTATTTTTTTATTACTAGTGGGGTGGGACTAAGTCCCTTGTACTGCGGCCACTTCTGGCCTATTGTACCAGCCCCAGATGATAGGTGGGGGTGATTGTGGAGTAATTGGTGGAATGAAGATTGGCAGGAGAAACCGAAGTACTCGGAGAAAACCTGCCCCAGAGCCACTTTGTCCACCACAAATCCCACTTGACCAAACTCGGGATTGAACCCGAGCCGCCGCGATGGGAAGCAAGAGACTAACCATGTGAACTATGGCGCGGCCTCTGACTGCTTACTAAGAAAAGAATAATCATTGAGGATGTCTGAGAAGAGGTTGTTGCAGAGAATATTTAAATGTAAGTGAGAGGAAGCATGGAGACTGGAGAAAACTGCATAACAAGGAACTTCATTAACGTGTTATTTTTCTCGATTTCTTTAGAGCAGATCAAGAAGGATGAGATGGAATGACCATGTAGCAGATTCAGGAGATGTGAGAAATTCATATGAATTTTTGATTAGAAAACTTGAAGGGAAGTAATAATTTGGAAGACCTAATTGAAGGAGATAATATTAACATTTTTATTAATTAAATGGTTTGGAAGCGTGTAGGCTGCCTTCTTGCAACTCGTGATAACGACAAGCCTTCTGTTCTTGTGAACATGATAATGAAATTCCAGCTCCACTACAGACCATAAATTTAGTGCAAGGCTGAGCAACTATTAGTGTTTCAAGAGTGAATGTGAATGTGGCTGAAAGTGAGAAACAAGGCATGATATTTATTTTCCTGCAACAAATTTATTCTTTTAAATAAAACACTTTTGCATAAAATAACTGTAGACCTTGAATATGTTCCCAAACTAATTCGTTCTTTTGAAGATCTAAAACACATTAATCCGTTATTGATTACCGTGATAAGATAAGTGGGATACAAGCTGCATTTGCAGATAACGCGGTGATGTCGGCACACGGGATCTGTTGGATTTTCCGTCAGATGTTGGACATCTGTGCAGCTCAAAGAGGTTCGAAAATTATCGTCATGTTTCACATTTTGGCTGTCAGTTCAACGCTTCTTGCTTTTTGCTTTGGTAAGTCTGGAAAATAATTAGTGAGCAATAGTCTGTAATTTTCACTGGTCACGGTAGCCGAGAGGTCTAAAGCATGCAATGTCTTCATGGAAGCAGGGATCTTTGGTTCGAATCCCACTCAGGGCATGGATGTTTGGTGTGTGTATGTGTGTGTGCGCGTGCGTGCGTTTATCTATGTTTGAGTACAGGTAGAGGCCTTGCTACGAGATGATCACCCAGCCAAGGAGTCCTACCAAATGTCTAACATATATTAAATCGAAGTGAAACGGAGATTTTCATGGAGGTATGCCAAGGCCCAAATTTGAGACAGTAGCGCCAAAGGAAAGAAACCTGTAATTTTCACAATTCAAGTATTTCGGATATAATGGATCGTGCCAAACTCAGTGTCAGCAATTGATGGCTATAGTTTTCTAAAAATGTTTTTATACAGAAATTTATTTTCATATGTAAGTATAAATTTTATCATTAAATTCTTTTTTTTTTCGTTGTGTATGGGGAGACCGATCCCACTTCATACATCGCCCACAGCTTCGGATGATACGTGTAGATGAGTATGGAGAATTTAGTGGAATGAGACGTGGCACGAGAATCCGACAGGTTGAAAGCGTGGCCTAGTACCACTTTGTTCACTGCTATTTCCATGTGATTTGACCTGGGGTCGAATTTGGGCAGCCGAAGTGGGAAGTCAGCTACTAACACCCTGAGTTATGAACGGCCCTTTACGATTACACACTTTACCATTAAAATGTTCTTCATTTCTCTCGGCGTCTCCTTACGTATTTCTCAAGACCTGAGTTATAATAATATTAAAGACGTGATGAACTTCTTCCGAGAAGTAAGATTTAAAATTCGAAATATTTTATAGATTTATTTACGACACAGAACAGTGTACTAGCTCCAATTACTATAGGATTTCTGCGAACCGATTTTCAGTGAGTTGACCATGATGAAGAGCAGTATATCCGTAGATTCTAAAGGGTCCTGACAATGGTGGATGACACACAAAATTACTTTGGTTTTAGACTTCTTCCATCGTCCGGAATTTTAGGTAATAGAGGACATGACGTTACAGAAACTGGATCTGTTTCGGTAACGTCGTGTCCTCTATTTCATAAAATTCCTGACAATGAAGTCCTAAACCCCAGTAATTCAGTATATCCGTGTTGTGCCATGTCACGCCAAGTTCCCTTTGGCTAGGTCAGTAGATACGGAGACAGCGCTGTAATCATCATGGCCGCCGCATTTCAAGGTTTCGTGGACTGCCTGAGAGAAGATGAAAGGGACCGACAAGGAGTGCCGCTTCCGTGCTCGCACTTTTTTTCATGGTTATGGCCTGAAATCGTTGCAGTCACATCAGGACTGACAGTGCCCTATTGAAGCTCTGAAGAACGCTTGGAACAATCCTTGCACTCAAAAGCAACAGACGAAATTTAATGTTCTTATTTTTTTCTGTGAGCATTATTTTATAGATTCCAGTCGTGATTCAAATTACTGACATATGAATAATAACAGGCAAACCACTCCCTTGCAAGTACTAAATCCAAATACAAAAAGAGAACAACGAGGAAATAATTGAATACTTCAGTATTTGATTACGTCCGTTACAATTTATATTTTTGGAGTACCAGTGTTTAAGCTCTTGACACTACATTACGGTATCTTACTGAAATTACTATACCTATGATATAAAATAAATACAGTGGAACCTCGAACCTCGAAAACAATCCGTTCCAGGAGACTACTCGACTTTAAAGTTGTTCGATTTTCGACTTAAATTTCCCCATTTGAAATAATGTAAATTTAATAATTCTGTTCCAGACCCCCAAATTTATCCAATATAAACATTTTAAGTGCCTATTTCAAAAGATTATATTGGTAAATAATGATAGATCAAGTATATTTTATTTCACGGCTGTGACTATGAAGAAAACATTCTTCTGGGATGTGGCACCATGTAGATGTGGTGTTAACCGACGTTTCGGAGGAACGTATCGCTTCCATCTTCAGGGTAGAAGGAAAAATAAGAAATACGCAAGCGAAGAAACCGTAAGAACCGGTTTGTGTAGTGTCATGAGGAATTTATATGGTAATATTATGTAAAATCAACGTCTGTTTGTATCATAACGAGTCCATACTCTTTAGATTTCCAGGCTACATCAAGCTGTAGCCATGAAGGGTAGTGTATGTAGCATTAACTACAGGTATTTGTGTAATCCCCCCGTATTTCAGCAAGTTGTCTGCTATTGTTCACAGGTAGTGAACTTCATCCAGCGAACAGAATTTTGGGTGGAAGCGAGACTGACGCAACAACGATACCTTACCAGGTAATTCATAATTCTTCGGTCCGCTGCTGGGTCTCTGATAAACTAACTTATTCACATTTCAACCTAAATAAACCACTTTGATATCTGCATTTGAAATACAGTCTTAATATTCAGCAAGCTCTTCTGGGTTACAACACCATGTACTTCGAGGAGAACCCGACACCTCGGAGGGAAATATAGCCTCCTTCTTCAAGGCTGAAGACTGAACAAAGCAAGGAACCGTCAGGAATTGTATGTTACAGTATGGTTCTAGTGGACCTTTGCTAATGGAGGTGGGTGCCGCGTGCTTCTGCTGGCTCCTTCCTTGACTTACTGATATATTCTGAATATGGGGTGACAGATTCTTCCGAAACGACGAGATGCCTCAGAATTGCACGGCGTTACAACGCCGCTGGTACCACTCTTCATACTCACCGCAGGGAGAATTTGGAATCGAACATTTCATATATTTATATATGTTATACCGCATTTAAATTATTTTCTTGCTTGCACCTCAGGTCTCGGATGATAGAAATTTCGCAAGGAATTTCAAGTTTTCGTATATGCATTGTATAACGTCGAAAATGTAATTCAGTACGAAAGCTGTAAATCCTTAAGTTCATTGAGCTGAAATTCAATTCCAAAGAAGTAGGCGGGCTGGATTTCAATTTTTAAGCACAAGAACATGAGCATTTAAAAATTTTCGCCAGTATTATATAAAAATTCAGCATAAGATGGAGAATGTAACAGCAGGTTGCATAAAACTGATTGATGTAGGGAAATAAATTGAAAGAAGAACAGATACGCTTCGTATGTAGCAAGAACGAAAGAGAAAGTTAAGCATACAAAATAAGGTCGAAAAACTGGAACATAAAGTTGCTTAAGAGGAGGGAGAATAACATTTAAATGGAACTTAGAGAAATTTGATGTAAATGATATGGATTCGATTCATCTGTTCAGAGCGCAATCCAGCGGCGATCTCTCGAAACACGGCAATGAATATTCGGGTTCCATAAGAAGCGGATAATTTATTCACAAAAAAAGGGGGGCAATACTAACTTCTTAAGAAAATTTTTCTGCATGGATTTATTTTGGTCTCTAAGTCATAGACTGTAACATTTAAGTTACTGCCTTACTATGGCTGTAGGGCACACATTTTGGAATTACATCTTTATCAGTATCGGAGGGGACAAATTGAAGAAGAGTGTGAGTTTGATTGATATTCTTATTACAGACAGCTGCAAACTCTCAGCACTCCTCCTCTGATTCACTATAAGGACCCCTGTGGGCAGGAGCCTGTAGTCCATATAGGCAACACATGCAGAATGAAGAAAAAATCTTAATTAAATGTTAAGTAAATATTATGTTTTAGATTTGAGAGTCCTCACAGAGGCTTAAATGCCGTGCAGTTCGGTAAAGGTTCATGATATTTTTGATGAACTTAACGCTTAAATCTTGAGGGTTGAGGGGCACGTCAGGGAAGAGGTTGGCCGAAACGTCAGCTTGAATTTGTGACCGCAGAGAGACAATTTATTTCAGGGCCCAACATATATAATCCACATAATATTGAACCTGTAGCATTAGATCGAGTAGTGTGTGACTTTGGGGGCTCAGACTTCATGGGTTACGTTGGTGCATTAATAATGTTTGTCCCGAAATTTTTATGATAATTTAACCCCTTGAACTATCACTAATAATAATTACTATTTTTCAATTTTTGTTATAAGAAAAAAATACAATTCTCACTAGTTATTTCCATGTATGTTCTTGTTACAGAATTTGTAGTATTTCGTTTACAAATAACTGTAAGCGTGAATGTTATTGCTTTCGGGGATGTGGAACTCTGAAGTTTGATAAGCAGGGAATAACTGAAGGACCAGAACAAACACTGGTAACGAGTTCCACGTATAAAAGTAAGAAAAAATGTCCATATTCACATATGTCCGGAAACATTTAATTTGTAAGTTATAGCTGAAAGAGTACATTTATAACAAGTGCTCAAATTGTCCTCCATGAGATTCAGTGCACGCCACGATACTTCTCATAATGGTCCGCCTCCTCATTCAAAGATGCCGGGGTAGATACTGATAGTCTGACAGGCATCCACAGCGCGACAGTGAAGCCCCTTCGTTGTCAGCAGGAGCTGCATACACAAGGGTTGTAGGTGTCTCCACAGAGGATTCAAATCTAACAAGCTTGGAGGCCATGCAGTGGGTCCTCCTCTACTTATCTCTCGGCTATGATGCGTGTTATTGAGAACATCTCGCACAGCGGGGCTACAATGTGCCGGAGCAGCACCAAGCAAGTTCAGTATTCTTCCAGCTATAACTCACAAATTACGTGTTTCTGAATATATGTTAATAATGACATTCATTCTTATTTTGTAATTTGGAGCTCATGCCAAAAATTTGTCCCCAATTTTCATTTACGCTCTGTATATGTTACACCGACACAGTAATACAAACAACCAATGAGAAAAATCGACATAGTCAGTGCCGTGGTGAGCTTAACTCACAAATTTCTGTTTATCTTATATAGAGCCATGTTTATATTTCAGTTCTACCTCGGTTGTTTAGTTCCGCAAACATTTTTAAGCAAGCATAATTACGCACACAGAAACATTTTGGAAATCATGTTTTGCTATATCTGCAGCGTCAAGCACTGGTGTTGATACCACGTCCTACGTAAAGTCTACTCACATGTGTTACTCGCACTTTCTGAAGTTGGCCCTCAGCTGACATTACGTGACTACTATGAAGAGTTCTATCTTCTGTGATATAAATGCCGTGCTGACTGCTTCATCCTTGTCTCTTGCTTGGTTTTCTCTTCGACTCTCAAGAAAAAGGCGACGTGTTTCCCCAAAACTTTTATTGAATTTCGCCAGAACATACGGTTCTATATCCCAGCAGATAAGACTCTTCATATCCGTTGGCGTGAGGACCTGAGATCCTGCACACGAGATTACACTGACTTCTTCCTCAAGTGCCCGAGTTTCATTTTTCTTAAGCACGTTTAGAAACATGAAATCGTTAACTGCACTGCATCATACTTATTAACAAACGTGAACTGTACTGCATAATTCGTGGTACATCGTACTCATTAACAAGACGTGAACTGCACTGCATCATACTTATTAAGAAGACATATTTTCTTCTAATTTTATAGTCAGTCAAACTAATGCGACACTTGCTGTGTTTAGAATGTCATAATATCATAATATAGAAGAAAGCGAAACAGTGGACCAGTAGTAAGCTCTGTCCTTACAATGACACGAGGCAGCAAGCACAGCCTGCAACCCTGAATATCCTTCTGAAATCTCGGTTGACTTTCAAAGGACTATACGGTCTTATATCCAAGAAGACTGAACTCTACAAAATAATGTTTTATGTAATTAAGTAGACCCAATTTTCTAAAGGTTTGCAAGAATGTTTTATTCAATATACAAATGTTATGTTTGCCAGATATCCATTATCTACATATATCCGATATATTTATTCTTCAAACCCGAAAACTGAATTGAAATGTTCCTCCGAAACGGCATGTCAACTTCAGCGGACTACCCGGCATTATATCTTAGAAGGCAAAACTCTTCATAACCACGGCTGTGAGAACCTGAAATCCTGTATTTTGTGTGTGTGTGTGTGTGTGTATGCGTGTGCACCTCGGAAATCAGAGCAGAATCAGTACTGTTCTTCATGACTTTTCTTCTTTGTGTTGTTGAAGGTCTCCTTAGAGTTGAGCAACATATATCGGTGTAGCGGCGTCATTGTGAGCCCGTCATGGGTAGTGACTGTTGCCAGTTGTCTCATAGGGTAAGTAAGACATGACCACGTCTCGTTTCGAAATAATTTAAACAAGCTACTATAGCAAGAATGAAACCATCAATCGGCTTCAAGCGATTAAGAATGTTTTCTGAGAAAGCGAAAAAAAAATATTGATACTCAGGTCTCATTCAAATCACACTTTTCGCAGGAAAGTTATAAATAAATTTAAGCTAATATATCTTAGAGTGACCATACAGGAGAATAGATTCTGAAGTGCTCGAAAAAAATAATATTTCTCTAGGCATTAAATTAGAAATTAAAAAACAGTTAAGTCTACATTATAATTATTAAAGAAGGAGTGTGCATTAATTCATAACCCAATAGTAGACAGTTAATTGTAAGTGCACTTACTGCTAGCGTAATTAATAATATAATTAACGTCACCATTTTTTATAAAAAATATTTTCAATATTGATCATCCGTTTACGTCTATGTGCTCAAAACTGTTTCTTTTCACGAGATTTCCAATTCTACTTTCAAGCCTGTGTGCTCTTTCTGTATGTACCGATCTCGTGTTAGTCACTTCACGCTGTGACGGCACAGCATGAGACGCTATCGTCTGTAGAGGCCTATACTCCTGCAGTTAATCACAACCATCTCGCAGTCGTGGCCCTAACAGTCTAAGGTTGCTAGATCATTGTAGTGGCAGTTTCGAACCGCATTCGGAGGTGAAGCACTTCGCCGTTTTCCGTCGGTGTGCTGAAGCCACCCGCTCTTCATGTACCAGCGGTACTGCCTCTACTGGTCCCCTCACTCGTAGCTACCCTTCGCCTTCAGGACCGAGTCAGGCACTACCCTACTATTTCTATTGTCACGTGTAATAGTGATTATAGACGGGGTTTGGTTTGGTGGATAGATACTCGTATATTGCCCATTTACAGGTCGTAACTACAAATAATTATTACAATATTGATGTTTTACACACTATAAATCACCCCACACTGTCTTCTCAGTCCACTTAGTAACAGCCCTCCACAGTGGCTATTCCTCTACAGTGTTTTCACTAGGCATTTCCTGGTAACGAATCTTAGCGAAAGAGACTCCTCAGCTTCAGTTGCCCGCTGGTTAACACTCCACAATTGAACCCTCAACTGCTTTCTAGCGTCGATTTTCTTCAAGATAACCCCCGGTACGGACCAAACAGAAAATATAGTTTCTATTGTTGAAGGGTGTTTACAGAACCATTACATAGCAACGGTCTCTGCGCTTACTCCATAGAAAACAGTTTATCTGTTGTTGAGGCTTGTTTACCTAGCCGTTGCTTACCAATGGATATACACGTCACACAATTTTTTTAAGTTTTGCAAATGAACCTCTTCTCCGTGCAGGCAAATTTTCACCCCGAAACTCGGAATGGATTAAATCTTTCAGAAACCCTTAATTAAACGACGAACAAATTAAAAATGAAAGAATAATTTGAAGAGAAACTAAAAGTCCTTGTTATATAACTTATTTTATCAGTTAATAGTTCTACTGATACATTATGATTGCGGATAGCTCAGTCGGTATAGTGACGGGCTATGGGCTGGACGGCCGGGGTTCGATTCAAGGTATGGGCCAGTTTTTTCTCGTCTCCACAATGTCAAGACCGGCTCTGGGGTTCACCTAACGCGGGTACCTGAGGTTTAATGGCTTGTGACCCTCTAGAATTCGAAATGTATGGAGTAAGTTTAAAATTTAAAATTTTGTTTTGTCAAATTTATAAAATATTCTGAGATATAGTGGACAAAATGGTTGTAGTTGATTTTTAAGTTTACGTAAATTGTAGCTTTTTAGCTGAATGATGAACTCCCAGCTCCAAAATAAAATTATTGTGTATGATGTGTAGCAATATAAGGGCATATTGATTTAATGCTTAGAAATCCAAAAGTAGAGTTAACATTCAGAACTTTCGTTTGAAGCACGGCCAAACAGTGTAAACATTTTAATTAAATTACAACATATTGACATGTGAAAGGAGAAATTAATGTGATTTCTGTTTTCCTCATTTCAATCTTCTCAAGTGTACATTTGCACGAAGTAACTTCTCGAGAGAATTACCAAGCAGGTTAGCTCAGCGATAATTTTATAGACTCGCATTCGGAAGGTAAGAGGTTAATATCTCGGCTGAGAACGGATATTCTGTTTGCGATTTTTCACGGCTTTCGCCAGTCCTTCCAGACAAATGTCAGAATTGCAACGACCGCTTTCTTAACAAATTCCTGTCCAGTATATCATTCATCATTCATTTGAGGCTATATAGACTAGCTCTTCACGGGGGAAAGCCACGTATAGCTGACTCCTCTGTTAAAGTGTGGAGATATACCTTCATACACACTTACGTCCTCACGATGTTGGTTCTAGTTAGGAATTGGAACATTAAATTACAAAATGAATTATTAATCTTGGTCACGAAGTCCACTTTTTTAACCTGCTTTTAGACCTACTGATTATCGATAAGTCGCTTAATCATAAGTGCTAATCTCAGAATGTTTCGTAAGTCTGATACCACTTAAGATCATACTAAGAAAAAGTGATAAAAGCGAATTCAAATTTCCCCCAGAGTTAATTTGTTATCTACAGTTCTCTAGGGCTTCACCATAGCTTAAGCGGTTAGTCGCTGGCTTCCCACCGCAGCAGCCCGGGTTCGATCCCTGGTCTGGTCATGTGGGATTTGTTGTGGACAAAGTGGCACTGGGGTAGGTTTTCTCCGGGTACTTCGGGTTCCCCTGCCAGTCTTCATTCCACCATTTGTTCCACAATAATCCTCACCTATCATCTGGGGCTAGTACAACAGGCCAGAAGTGGCCGCAGTACAAGGGACTTAGTCCCATCCCACTGGCAATAAAAATAAATACAGTTCTCTATGCAAACAAGAATCCAGCAATTTATTGATTCGCTACTCAAAGCAAGTACAAGTGAATTCACACGTATGTTACAATGTAGCCCCAAGAGCTATAACATACTTAACGAAAAATTCTGTATATATCTGTTGAAACTGAAAAGTTTCGAAGTGTACGAGAGAAATTATGGCCCATACTGCAGAGTTTCTACCCGTCACGTTGCCATATTGTTACATAATTTCATGTACTGACTCTACTTTTAATCCTCTTTACGAAATTGACGGACGCTTATATAATTTGCTTCATCAGTTTATATTAGAGAATCACTGAACAGACTTTCATGAAATTGAATTGGTTTTATCATGATTTTCAATAAATTCGGAAAAAATAACAGAATTTTATGTGTGAATAAATGCAGGTCTTTCTGCACTTTACGAAAATAAAAAAAAATTTTAAATATTTTTCTGTGCGCAACACATTTTTAACAATTTTTTTATTGGATAATGTCACACATATTTAATGCCCAGTATAAATTTTCCATGACTTATGAATTTACCATAAAATAGGGTAATCCCAAGCGTATGTTTCCAAATTCCTATACGTATATTAAAAATCGCCATGGTCTCCCCATCATATACGAAGTTTACCGATGTTTGACATTATCTTCAGAAATTAAACGAAGTTTAATTCTTCTAAATATACAGATTTATATTTAACATATAAATATGTTTTAATTAAAATTCCTTGACCTTGCTGCCGAAGTATTGTACACATTTTCATAAATTCTAATTCTATACAAAAAAAAATATTTAATTTTTAAAGAAATATAAATTAAGAAGGAGCAGAAGGAAATCTTGACTGATTTAGGTTGTACTGAAAGCAGGCGTGTGCTGTTATTTTAATTAAGCGCTCCATTACATTATAACGTTGAGCCAAATATTAAAAATTTATTTAATTTCCTAATGGCAGTAAATATTAAATCTTTAATATTACCTTTTTATTTACCCAGTAAAAATTTTGGATTCTCTCCAATTTGAATAAGTACGTATCAAGTATCAAGTAACATTGAACAATTGCAAATTAATTCCTTTCTTTATTACAAGTAAAGGGTTCCTCGTAATAATAAATGTTAAGTTTACGCAAAATAACGCATTTCCACAATTACAAAATAATTCGATAATTTTAGAATAAAGCTTATAATTGATAATCCTACCTGAATTATACTACTGCATGTTGTATACAATGGAAGTTTTGGATCTGAGGTTGCCATAGCGATGATCGTGATTGGGATGTGACGGTAGCAATTCCTCGACGTTTAGAAGGAATATACCGCTTCCATCTTCAGGGTTGAAGAATGAGCTGAGGAAGCCCCAGAAAAAGAGAGGCTGCAAGCAACAAGAACCCAGATGGCGTCCTGCTCCCTCTGTTTTCTTGGGCATGTTCGAAGAGGGGACGCAGCCTCGAGCTTTCAGTGAGCCTCTTGGAGACTATAGATTTGTGTGGTGCTATAGGAGGTATGGAGTTTGTTTTGGTCCTTCAAGCCTGCATCTTCCATTACGGGATTCGATTTTCTTTGCTGGATACTTGCTTGGTTAACTGTTCATCCGTGAGAATGGAAAATGTATGTTCCTCTGAAACGTCCGTGAAATTTTTTCCGACTAAAATGTTTCAGAGTTCTGAACACAATAATTTCTTTTACAATTTTATTTAAATGACAATGAATTTTTTCTTCATTTAGAACAGATTACGCAAACCTTGTTGTTCGAGCTGGCCCTGTACTGAGAGGAATCCTGGGAACACTTCGTAATGTTTCGCTTTACGTACCTTACCCAGGTTACGACGATCAAATCATGGACTATGACATCGCTCTTGTCAAGGTAGGCAGCGCTAAAATCGAAATAACGTTATTATCAGTCTATCAACGTTCTACATCCATCAGGTTGCCAGAATGAGCCCACTTGAGGCACCAGAACCAAGGGATTCAGTCTCATTGTTTTATAACAAATAAAGAAATAAATAAACAAGAAGCCGAAATAACAAGACCGCCATGTTTGCATCAACACTTACAGTCAGGTTACGTATATTGTGGTCTAACCAACATAGGGGCAAGAAAATGGTACTGTCCACCTCAGTTTTCATGAGCTTTCGCTCAAGTGATTTTGGGGAAAGTTACGATGTTATGCTCGCGCACCGCTCCATTCTACTTTCTGAAGGAAGTCATGCTTTGCTGTGGGGGGGGGCACTGTAAGTAAAACAGCAATCCTTTTCTTTGTTCCTATGTGTATGAAAATGTCTGTGATCTTCTTAACATTACAGAAAGTGATGAGTTTTGTGATAACTTAATGAAAATATTTTAAATCTCCCAATTGTGGTGTATACTGACCCCCAAATGCAGTATTTAAATTATTGTGACACATCTTAGCCTATCTTAGAGCTAGGCATCTCATGAGCTTTTATAAATACTCCTGAAGGACAGAGATTCGATATTCAGGAATGAATTCCTATACGCTCTTTAATTCGCTTATAAATTAGCTACATTAATTCATTATATTTTTATCGAGGTTGAAATAATTATTTTACTGTGAGGCTCCTATGCCCTATTTTGAGGTTTCTCTCTTGAAAATCTTTAGTCTACGTTGCTGTACACTTTGTATAAATTTCATGCAGAATGGTTAAGTTGATTCCAAGTTATATCAGTATAAATTTTGCATGCCTAGAAAGAACGAAGTCCAATTTATAGTGAAGCTCAAGAAACAGTTTGGAATTGTATATTTCACTTCTTTTTGCTTAGAGTTCTTCAGATGCGTATCTACGGCAGTCCTTTGTCAGGACATTTATAAGTTATAATCTTTAGTGCCGATCCCTGTGGTCGCGCAGTCTAAGGCATGAACTGTATTCCCTCGCTTGAACAAAGTCTGTAAAGTCAACGATATATAGACAGTCTTTGGTCTCCATGAACCAAAATATTTTGCCTAAATATGAACTCAAATTATTTTATTTATATTTATTTAAAAGTACTGAAATGACGGTTCGCGACTTTAGAGATCATCAAGATGTACTGATGCGATTTACAATCTTCAAATGTCAGAACATCATTTAAAAATGAAAAGAAATTTCAAAATATGTTCATTTTTTACTCATACTCCAGGACCCTCCTCCCTTAATGTTTTGCAGAGAGAATATGGAGCTTAGGGTCAATGTTTCCTGTTAGTTAGGCACTTGCTGCGCCCTGCCCATTTCCTTTCCACAGCAGAGCCAAGAGGAGCAGCCCAGAGAAAATTGACGCGGTAGTGTGGAGGCTCTCGGTAATCAAGTACCAAAAGGCTTTCTAGTAAAATTCTGGAGACCAAGTGAAATTCGACTACACATGTCGTCATCATTATTACCTTCTTCTTCTTCATCATCAACATCATCATCATCATCATCATCACCACCACCACCACCACCATCATCATCGTCATCGTCAGGATTGTCATCTCTCAAGTGATTTAAATCTTAATACTATCAGACAATAGTTTCATTCATCTATCCCGTAGGTCTAAAAATGTATATACATAATACGTACATATTTTCCTTTATAGTCTAATTGTCATCCATTCGAGTTGAATGGCTCATTTCTGGTTATAATGAAAAGTTCTTTTTGCCGAAGATTTTTTCTGTCATTGTTCATCTTGTTTAAACTTTCTCAGTTTGGTCTGAATATTCTTATTTTGTAAGAGTAATTAGTATCAGGTAATAGGGGTGGGAACAGGCATGTACTGTCTTCGCTTGCTTGGAAACCGGGATAATGGGTTCGAATCTCACTCAGTGCGTGGATGTTTAGTTTGTGTGTGTGCGTTTTTCCGTGTTTCTGTACAGGTATAGGCCTTGCGACGAGCCGATCACCCGCCCAAGGAGTCCTACCGAATGTGTAAGGTCCAGAAAAACCGAAGTGAACGGAGTTCATGGAGGTAGCCCTAGGCCCACTGGGGCTGTAGTGCCAAGAAAAAAAAAAGGGGGGGGGGAACACAGACAGAGAGACAGAGAGGTGATCTCATTAGCCTCCTTCTATGTTTCAAAATAATGAAAGTAGGCTAAAAATACACATTTAATTTATTTATTTATTTATTATTGATTCACTGAATGACGTTTTCAGTGGCTAAGACTGTATAGAATTGAATGATTGATTGCTAACGAATTGGAAATGGTTTGGGAGGAAACGGCCTTTGTCTAATCTGAGGTTCTGTCACAGCATGTACCTGAAGGGACTGACGGAAACTATTAAAAACCTCAGTCAATATAGCCCCAATTTACACCCGGAAATCCAGAATACGAAATAAGAGTGCTAACCATTTGACCGTGACGTAAGAACGTGTATTCCAGTATTTCATCTTGTACATACTTTCATATTAAAAGGAGCAGCTGTAGTGAAATGAACAACATTTTGCTTTAACTTTATTTGTGCTTTCTTTCAGTTTTTCACGTATCGCCCGTACAAATATGTAACGTATTTTCAATTTCAGCTGTCCGAGGACATACCTTTCGACAGTACAATAGACAGTCTTGACATAGGAACGGAAGTTCCTTTCGACGGCAACGTTGCCACGGTAAGCGGATGGGGTGCCACTTCCTCTGGCGCGTGGCTGTCTTCTGTGCTTAACGAGAGGAACGTTACTATTCTGTACTTCAATGACTGTAAGTACCTTTACGAGGGTATCCAGAACCCCGTGACGGAGCGTATGTTTTGCGCCGGGAGCAGAGATGGGGGTCCTTGTCAAGGTGATCCGGGGGACCCTCTGGTATACAACGAGCAGCTGATAGGATTGATGTCCTGGAGCTTCGGTTGTGGAGACGGGAAGTACCCGGCAGTGTACACTGACGTCACCAAGTTTAGGGGCTGGATTGCAGATTACGCTGGCTTGACTATCTGAATAGTAGTGAGCATATCATTGCGATGTGTAATGCTTACTGCTTAGTTTCAATGTTCTTCAATAAAACGCACTGAAATAAAAGTTGATGATAGTTTTTGTTAAATGCAAAGAAAATATTGTATAACCACTTAAAGAAAACGCCGTTTGGAACTCTCACATAAGCCACATGAGTGATTTTCAATCTATTGAATATTGAATCATATTTCTTATTTTGTCAAAAAGAATATGATCATGCATTTTTTCTTCTCGGAGGTTTTCTTCTGGGATGTGACGCCATGTAGTCTGGTAGACCGTGAAACCCTTCCTTCCGGCCCTTGTCCTGTCATCACCCTCCCTGCAAGAGCACCACTTCCTTTCACTACCATCTTAACTTCTACCCGAAAAGAGCAAGGATAAATCAGCCGAAATATTGATAACGACATACCAGACAATACGGTCTCATATCACAGGGATCTCCACGGTCACTGCTGAGAGAACACGAAATGTCGCAAACTCCTCCCTTCCAGAGAATTGCATATTTTCAAGAGTATGAATTTTAGTATTATATTAATCATAAACAGAAGTACTTTGTTCGAGTACCGTTAGGGCCGAAAATTTTCTCTCCTCCACAACACCCAGACCGCCACTGGGGTTCACCCAACTTCCTATCCGATGTGTACCGGGGGCTCTTTCCCCGGTGGTAAAGCAGCTAAACCGTGGAGCTGACCACTCACCTCAAGCTAGTGTCCAGATCAAGAAAAGTAGGAGCTATGCATCCACTCCCCTACACGCCTTCATGACGTACTGCTTCATTGGTAAAGCACAGGGACAACTTTACGTTTACTTTTACAGAGGTGTTAAAGCCTTCAAATTATTCATTTCAGAATAGTACGGCAAGGCCTGTGTACGTTTCATTTCGGAAGACACACATACAAATTATTTTCCTTATGGGACCATCTGAAAGAAATAAATTTGCGAGGATAGCGGGAGCAAATTCAGTAGAAAAAGAGCGAGCTACATTGTACGAGAAACTAGAGGAAACCATGAAAGGAAGCAAGAACAAAAGTAGCGAAACAATAGATTGGATACACATACAGTATGGAAGCACTCTCTAGAAAGTATGAAGATAATACTATTATGAGTCTTATAAAGTTCCTGGCATAAAGTTACAATTATTAATATTTATGGAACCGGTCCTAGAGATACAGCCGGCAATTACGGGAATGTGTCGCCGTTATCTGCGGAATCAAATTAACATGCTGATATTCTCATATAGATTAAGAGACGCAGCAAAAAATTAGGCAACGACTTATGTGGCTTTAAGGAAGGACGTAGCGGAACAGTTGCAATTGTTTCAGTAAAAGAAATTTTAATAAAAGAAGAGAGAAAATTTACCGACGTATTTATTTTTCTTGGATTTTTTAAAGATTTATTGTATACACTGAAGAGAGATAGGATTTGGAATGTTCTGCAGAGTTGTAACCTTAATTAAAACCTGTAGTTTTTTCGCGAAATTACAAGAAAGTTCGCTAATTGTTGTTCAACTGAAACATTAAGTCTATACTGTGCATACCGTCGTATGGAACTGGAACTGTGTTAGGTAGGCCGCACACCGGCATGCGTAAGACATGTAACTGTCAAGACATGATGTCTGCGACATGACGGAAAGAAAGGAGAACAGTTGAAACGAATGAGATTATGAAAACAGCCGCACACCGGTCTGAGTCATGTTGCTGACGTCAGCTTCATGCTGCAGACACGTGAAGCAAGACTCGGTAAGTTGCTTTTCTGTGCGTCAGGACTCAGACATCAGTACTCAAGGAACAGCACCAGTGTACGGTATCGGCATGACGTCATGTCATCAACTAGGGAAGATGTGATAAGACGCAAACACGTGCTACTTTGGTGTGCGGACTCGAGTCTGAATCACGAACGAAGCAAGCCTGCGTCTTTTGTCTATGTCTTGATGCTTGTCTTGACGCAGTTGGTGTGCGGCCGCCCTTATACTTATTTATCATCTGTCGAACATGAATTTCAAGACTGTGAGTCGTTGAAAGTTATGACCCATAATAACAAAGTACAAGGAGTCATAAAATGGCCGTCTTCATGACTGTAATTCTGAACAAACTAACTGTATGTTACTGTATGTTACGGTATATGTGAATAAGTCATTAGTTATGGATAATAACCAACAATTGTATAGAAATATAAAAAATAGCAGGAAATATGATAAATATCGTAGCAATAGACACTTTTACCAGTAATTATGAACATTTTCCCGTTATTATTCATAATTATCAATGTCCATTGGTAAATATTCTAGAAACCTGTGAATACTGTCCTTCTAAGTCATTAGACGAAATGTATAAGATATTTAACATTTAAAATGAAGAATATGCTAATAATATTAAGATTTTAATGCGTGAAATCCCTTTTCGTCATAAAATACTTTTACCTTTTTTTTGCACAAAGTACATTTAAAAAGGCGCAATGTAAAGACATGTAAGCCATCATTTATTACGTAGTAAAATACATTGTATCACGGTATAATCTATTACATTTTCTACTGGTTATTGAAATATGTAACAGCGGTGAAGGTGACGATTCCCATGAAATGTTTAAAAAGTACTTACTTATTATATTTAGAAATGAATGTTGGAAATTGCTAATAATAACTCATAATTACCGATAAAAGTGATTATTATCGAGAGATTTATCAAAATTCACGGGCTTTTTTTGTAATCCTACATACCTACCAGTTACTATTTATAATTTCAAATTATTTAGTTTAGCCGTAACTCACTGTAAGCAGCATTTAAAATCATTTTTCTGGGAAAAGTTTAATATCAGAAAATCGTGTCGGAGCTCCAAACTAGAAGGAACAAATATAAATGTGGGTGCAAACGAAAACGAACCTACGAACTAACTTCGTGTGTATGATTTTAACGAAGACGAAAGGACGGTTCATTTGCTTTCGATCCAGTTTACCGACAGAGCGGTACATCAAAGAAACTTCATACGCAGTGTGGACAGGAATTAACTGCTAGCGCTTGCCATTAGCATGGTTCTTCTTTTTCCATCATTTCGGAGATAGCTTCCCGAAATATAATATGCTTTTTGAGAGAGAATTCTGACGGTAATTATGTTTAACAGGATTTCAAAATCAACAGCTACCAGTGTATGAACATTTTTAAATCACATACAGTAAGTTACGATCTGTAATTTAAACATTAAGCAATTTCCGTTACTTCTATTTCGGCTTCCAAAAAGTCGAAAATGTCCACCAGCATGTTCATCCTCTTTCCCCAGTTTCTTTTGGTAGTTGGCTATAATTGACGAAAGCTGAAGCCCGGGAAAATAATTCCGACGTCGGACATTGCTTGGGTTCACATAATTAAGCTCGGAGCTGCACCGAATTTGGTCGAATGCACTGCAGGCGAGGCAACGAACAGAAAACAAGCATTCGGGAATGTTCGGACATTCCGCTTCTTTCACCTTCGTTCGTATGTCTACGGTAATTAAAGGTACGAAGACCATAAGTGGCTTTCACAGTTCACAAATAGAAATCAAGGGGAATGTAAAGAATAACGTCTTCTGGTATATGACGCTGTGTAGATATCGTGTAAACCGACGTTTCGGAGGAATTTATCGGCTCCGTCTTCAGGGTATAAAAATCAGAGAGCGAAGAACCAGCGTGAGCAGATGGCTGCAGAATGCACATTCCTGTAGAATGAATTCAGCTGGCTCAGAATTCGGTCCAGTAGCGGACGTCTGTTAACATGGCGATAACATTTCACGTTCAGTAAAGGTAGAAACCCTGGCTGGCTGAGTAATTCAATTTCTAAAGAAGATTTCCATCCCTTTCGTCGAAAATAATGGGGCCTTCCCACTTAAACCTGTCATAGGGCCACATTTTTGGCATGATATGTGACTTTTATCACAAATTAAATTTCATAAATAAATGTAGACAGAATCTTCATACAATGGACTACCCTACCGCACAAAACACTCCAAGTTCTATTTACTCAAAGACAGTCGTGTCTGTCTCTCCTGATGTCTTTAGGGCAGAAGAGTGAGTTTCTCAGAGGAGATCATCTTCCCTGAGCAGACTTTTTTGTTACTACTGATACTACACATCCTTCTGCTGACTTTCCGGTCCCACTGAGCATAACCTGACAGACCATAGCGTCATGCGTCTCGTCACATTTCACAGTATCCTCACAGTCCCTCATCTCCCCTACCTCATTAAGTGTCTAGGTTCCTCAGTGCGACGCAACTCTGGATTATCTCCAGCGTGGCACTCTACACAATAACCTTCACTGTANAACGTCGGTTAACACCACATATACACGGTGCCAAATCCCAGAAGACTGCTTTCTTCAGAAAAGCTGTAAGTTTGAAGAACATCGAATCGTATGTCAGACAATTATAGCGTGATGGATTGGATTCATATGGCTCAGACTACAAACCGTTGGCGAGCTCCTGTAAACACGATAATGAACTTTCTCAACATACTTAATGGATTTAAATCTACTCACAATTATTGGTCATTGTCAACTAATGTTACGCAGTTTAACCATTTAAAGATTGAATTCTTTCTCAATGATACATAATAATTTAGTTCGTACCTCAAAGGGAATGTATCCTTTGTGGCATATTTATGACGATGTCAATAACTAAGGCTGTGCAGCGTAAAATAATTATATGATAGTGGATAATTAATGGGTAAGGATGTGGAAGGAAGCGGCTATGGCATAGTTCAAGCTCCTATGTCGACATTCATTCGAAGTGACTGATAAAGAAACACGAACGCAGGATTCCAGAGTGAAATAGGATACAGTTACTTCCCACATTAGTCTTTCTGGAGACAGAGGTTACTCTTGNAGTAACTAAGGCTGTGCAGCGTAAAATAATTATATGATAGTGGATAATTAATGGGTAAGGATGTGGAAGGAAGCGGCTATGACATAGTTCAAGCTCCTATGTCGACATTTATTCGAAGTGACTGATAAAGAAACACGAACGCAGGATCCCAGAGTGAAACAGGATATAGTTAATTGTCCGCATTAGTCTTTCTGGAGACAGAGGTTACTCCTATTTCATCAACAGTAGGGTTTGTGCAGTTAGCTGTACACCGATTTCATACAGCTTTAAGAGTTTACTTCAAAAGAGGCAGTCATCGTTAGAACTTACACGACGAAGAGCATTCGTGTAATCAGCAAAGATAAGAGGAATATATTCACAGAAATAATAGTATGAAGTAAACATATTTTCACTTTCTGCTTAATTTAATTTTGTGGATATGATGAAAAATTGGGCGTGTGGTAGCGTAGTTGGTTGAGGCATTATTCTACAAGCTGGAAGGTCGTGTTTTCGATTCCCAATTAGGTCACTGGGTTTTTCAATTTACTTAATCCTTCCAACTGTACTATGGCCCAGGAGTTCGACTCAGCCTTTAAGAGAAATGAGTACCAGGATTCTTCCTGGGAGTAAAGGTCGGCCAGCGCGTAAGACTTATTGTCTGGAAAATGTGGGAGTCTCGAAGTCTCACAACCCTGTGGGGCTTTAGGGCCTGTTACGGGGATGCTTTCACCTTTTTTAGATTTTTAACGATGAACAGTAATTTTCTCTGAAAGCTTCGTTTTACAAGGAAATAACTACAACACTTTTCAGTAATACTGCCCAATGAACTCACTCAAGTGTCTATTATTGGAAACCCCATCTATCTATCTATCTATGGCTCTACAGCCCTTGTAGACCTTGGCTGCTTTTCAGTTTCTTAATCCGTAGGCTGTCGTTGGGACTTTTTCGACTGGGAGTCAGCCCGTCTCAAGGCCGCTACCTACATACAGAACAGCACAAACACAGAAAAAGCTCGCTAACATCCATGCCTCAAATGGACTTCGAACCCTCGATCCCGGTGTTCAAGCGGGCGAATTGTGTTCATGTTGCAGACCTCTCGACCACTGTGAGAGGCACCTCTCTTCCTGTCCGACATAAATACTTAGGTTCTACCCCCTCTCCTTCCTTCTTAAACAGTTCCTGTATCAATTCTTTACCGAGGAGAATGTGGGGGCTCAGTGGGAGTCGGCAGTTTGTAGAAGTTTCACTCTTTACTCGCCTGAAGTACAACAGCAATGTAAATACATGAACTTTCAATTACGTATATGTTTCACATTGCTTATTCAACCTAAACAGCTCATTCGATATTCTGCACTACATTAAAAAGTTTTATGTCAGATGCGGTAAATCAAGAAATGTAGAAACATTTGGTAAATTCAAAACAGTTGCCGCTCGGAGTTCTCTGAATACAGGAAGCCTTTCGCATGAATACTGACTGACCTTCCTGTGAAGAGGCCCAGGTTCAACTGTAAGACAAGGTATGTATATTACTACACTTGCCTCCATAACAAGAACTTGTCCTGCTTAAAACTGCATTGTAACACTTTGTGCATCCTGCTGACATAACTGACTGAAACTTTTGTTATTTACATTTTCAATTGTGAATTTAAATATCATATAACATATAAACATGTAAAGATTTTAGTCTAAAATTGCATGGAGCATAACTAAGAAGCTGATAAAATTGTTACGTGATAAAGTGATTTTAGACGCGGTTTTGGATTGGTAACCAGATTTATTAGACTCTTCGATACAGCACGTGACTGCACTTTACTATTGACTGTTACACACACAAACATACACACTAGTATCCACAGTCACGTGTTCACTGTCATTGCTTTGAGAGGCATCCAAAGGCGGATGTTCCTCTTCTTCTGGGTCCGCAAACGGTCCACGGCCTCAGCTACCAGCTCACCATGACTGAACCTCAGCAGTCCTCTAACTCATTCACCAACCAACTCTTTGTGTCTGTTCACCAGCTCCTGATTTGTCATGCTTACATCTCGACAAGAACCTCGTAGAAACATAGCTAGTCTGTAGCAGTGCAATTATTTTCATAGAACTGTTGCGTTCATGTGAGATGACAGAGCCGTTATCTAGCAACGACTGTTCATGTGGGTTTTATGGTGGACAAACTGGCCTTGGAGTAGGTCTTCTCCAAGTACTTCGGTTCCCTTTGCCATCTTCATTGCACAAACTGCTCCACAATCACCACCTATTATCTGGGGCCGGTACAACAGGCCAATAGTGGCCGCAGTACCAAGTGGACTCAGTTTTACCGCACTAAGAATTATAAAAAATAATAACAATACATTTTCGACTATTCCAAACAAATAAATTATGGAGTACACTGGTACTTCATGAGTCACAAAAATCTATATGTGATGAAACGACGTAATTTTAATAGTATCCTTTTTTTTATTATGAAAGAAACAAAATTTGCTGTCGAATCATAAGACAAATATGCATGATAGTGTTCGAGCATGAAATCCACAGAAAAGGAAATTTTCTTTAATCAAGGCAACAAAGTCCTCACCTCACCGAAGAAAGAGTAGAGTAAAATTCTATGAGCTGAACTCTCCGTCCTTCAATGTATTTTATATGACAGTTTTTCATTCTGAGTTTAATTTTTTTTTGCATTAATCAACCTTATATGTTTAATCCATGAGTTTCTTTCTAGGAGTAAAGTGGGTTTTGAATTTAATTCCGCTGGATTTGCAAGATTTGCAAGTAGCCCGTATTTGGACCCTTGTTTCTCTGCAGGATGACTCTGTCTCATCTTAGTAATATCTTAATTCCCAGAAAAGTCTGACTCGATAAAACTATAGGTATCAGACCTTCAAGACCCATAATATTTCCCAAGAAAATACATTGTCGTGTGTAGCGGCTGTGCGTGTCTTATAGAAGGGTTTTTGATTGGATGAGTGGATTTATTGACAATATACCCACACAACTTAGAGCTACAGGCAACACAGCGCTATTTCTGATCTAGACATTTTACACTTCAACGTTACACACGTACTAGGCTTCTCAGTCTTCAATAGTCGTATCCTGACAACGGATTTATTACAATCTCACTGTCACTTTAAATCACATTTGAAGTATTCCTGTCACAGTCTAATTCCTTTCTTGCCCTTGCTTTGCAACTGCCAATTCTGAAGACTCAACTCAATTCAATTTATCTGCTCCCGTGCTCATATCCTTGCAGGCTGGAGTCTCGAATCTCCACTAATTTTGTATGGACCACGCAAAATCATGTCTTTCTATTATTGAGAAGGCTTGTTTACAGCGGCGTTGCATAGGAACGAAAGTTATTTGATTGTTGCTTGCATATTCGTTGCAGCGGGAATGTATTTACGGAGCAGTTGCCTAGCAATGAACGCCCTTTCTGATTTCACTATTCCGTCTTTCGTTCGTCATGTCACAATATACTCGTAATTATGTCACCAGTTGAAGAAATTGTCTTCCACTAGCAGACGGAAAACGGGACATTGTCCCTTATTTGAACCTTCATATCTACTGACAGTCCGAATTCCTAGTCATGACATAGGGCACTGTCTGCTTGCCCGGTATGCAGACGATTTCGTTTAGCGGTGTATTTAACTGCGCTTTCAGTGCCACAGGCCACAGCATCGAATTAGAGGACTATAGATATTTTGTAAATAATTGGAAGAAACGGGAATGGTCTAACTGAAATATAATAGTTGCGCTCTCCTAGCAGGACTGAGGAAAGCAAAGAAACACTTCAGTAAGAATTGTCGGTGTCCCGGCTGATATTCGAAGGGATAATCTTCTTAATACAAATCTACAACGTCACCGCTAAACTAACATTCCAGTGCTTTTGTATGAATCGTGATGCTATTACTCAGTTTTTACCTTCCCAAGGGAAAATACATTGCTACAAGTCACGCGTTTCCTAGAGCTAAAAAATGGTAAATGGTGAGAGAGAACGTCGCTTTCGAGTGGTTGGCTCTTCGGTTTCGTATACAGTAAGGCCTTGGTTCAGGTCTCCGCCCGCAGACCGCCTATCGTAACTGAAGCTTTTCGTGGACTTTCTCAGTTCCTCCAAGAAATATTGAGATACTGCCTTATATTAGGTCACAACCGTTTTCTTCTCCACTCCCTCCATAGGGTTGCTCAGTGATAATATAAAAATTAGGCGCTATATAATGTGAGATATTATCAGCCTCTTTAAATAAACTAAACAGAAACACACATATTTATACCATTCGTGAGATTCCATTTCGATGCTCTGATAACTTTTACGTAGTTCCAAACCGTTGCAGAGAGACAAGTAGCAAAACTTTGAAACTATTATTCGCAATATTTATTTGCCAAGAAATTCTCTTTGAGCGATAATGCACTCTCCAATGCCTACATATCCGCTAATAGCGATGTGTATGAGACATAGCAATTTGCATAAATCTCTGGGAATATACACCCCAAAATGTGCATCAGTAATTTGTTACTGCCTGTAGACCACTTTCTTTATATTGTCCACTGGGTGGTTAAAATTTAAGCACCCAGTTTCTGAAGATGGCTTTGTATTTGTGTCTGCCCGCTGGATAGAGGTCAGTTCTTATCATTTGATAATGGACAATGTCAGAATGATATAAAGAACGTGGTTGAAATTACGCAAATAGAGTTAACAGAGCTGCAAATTTCGAAAGTTTCTCATAATTGCACAAAGAAGTACGCAGTTTGAAACAAAGTGTAATAAAAGTCGGTTATGAACGAGAGTTAAAACAGAGGAAAGAATTATACCTCATTGTTTACTTTCAAATATTAGAATATTAGATTATTATTAACCCCTCTATTAATATTAAGTTATGTAAAATTATATTACATTAAAATTTATGCTATAATATAAGCAGAAATTGTGCACACGTAAGAAGCACCAGCAACAGTTACAAACAAAATACGAGGAACTATCTACAGTTATATGACCCCGTGTAGCCTCGTATAAGTTTAAAAAGTGTCGGAAGAACGTACTAACTCCCATTAGCGAAGCAAGCACAAAATATAGGGTAGTAGTTGAGCTTCATTGTTGATTTTTTGGCTCATCCTACGACCCTGAAGATGGAGGTAGTACGTTCTTCGGAAACATTGGTGAGCCTCCACAAGATACACGACGTCGCATCCCGTTCCGGAGGAAACTACTGAAGAGTAAGAAAATCAGATCGGTAATGAAGCTCTGCTTGCTCTTTCGTTTTATTTCCTTAGTTCGCTGATAGACATGGGGCAGTACATTCTTCCGAAACGTCTGTGAGTCTCTACGAAACTACACAGCATCATATTCTTGGATATAGTTTAACGACTTTTAGGAGGAACTTTGTGTCTCCACTCCCATCATCCAACAAAGAAGCATCAACCAGAGTTTGATTGTGGACTGCGTTTTGCTAGCTTTATTTTGGTTTCTACCTAACTGCATGATATCACAGCCAAAAGGACAGCACTCTTCATAGTCATCGCCTTGAATATCTCAAATCCAAAATAGTATAAGTTTACACATTGCCTGCTTAAGAGCATTGGAACCCGTATGAAGAAATTGCGGTTCTAAGAAACGAAGCGTTCGGTTCCAATTATTTCATAAATTAATCCTTCCTCTTTTTTTAAGGTTTCAAGACTCATTCAGGCAGAAGGAAACCTGAGACGAATGGTCTTAGGATCTCTTAATTTAAAAAAAAAATAGCGAAATTAGAGTAAATTTGTCCCTTGAATTTTTAGAACACCCAGCATCATTACTAGATCGTCAATTGAAATTGAGATGGTCAAGGTTTCAAATGTGATGAACATTACCACAGGGAAAACTGAATTGTCACTGACGTCACTCGAATTTCTAAACAAACGTGTTGTTTTATGCAAGAAGAAAGACACGAAATTGCTGTAAGTTAAAATAGACCTTAAAAATTAAAATTAAATTCTCTTAATAGGATGAGACTGAGTCCACTTGGTAGTCGGCCACTAATGCGTCTATTGTGCCAGCCTCTGACGATAGATGATGATGACTGTGCAGCTTTTGGTGGAATGAGAATTGGCAGTGGAAACCGAAGTATTCGGATAAAAACTACCCCAGTGCCACTTTGTCCATCACAAATCCCACATGACTTGACCTGGGATCGAACCCGAGCCGCCGCAGTTGGAAACCAGCAACTAAGCGCTTGAGCTATGGAGCGAAAGTAGGCCTTACTTACAATCAGGCAAGGCGCCAGCAGAAGAAGAATTCATGTAAAATTCAACACTGGGCAGATTTATCAACTTTGCCTCGTGCTGCGGCCCCTTTTGTCCGGCGTATGACGGATGACATGGAGAGTACCTCAAGCGGAGGTTCGCTGTTATCCTGGATGGTGTTTCGTCACTGTAATATCATACGCAGTAATTAATATTAATTATATTGCTCTACTACCGCTATTTCTGCTAATTATTCACCGCTACAGTGGCGATGAAGAGGAAAGCTCGTTGCTTTGATGATGGTCATTACCTTTGTTCTGGTATGATCTACACAGCATCCCGTGGCGTATGCCACTCACTTCAAGTGAACAGACGTAGATGCTCCTGGATTGGCAATGTAAATGAATTATTGATTCCAGTGTTGGGGAAAGAATCAGTATTAGACTTCACTTGTCACTGTACTTTACTGGCGAAATTTCGGAGCTTAAGTTCTCATCTAAATATTCCTTATCTGATGACCGAAAGTATTGACATTCTTGTTGTTTTAAAGTACGTACCTATAAGTGCCTAGTGCTATTACCTCTGCTACTAACTGTTAAAGAGCCGCGCCACAGCTCAAGGGATTAGTCGCTGCGGCGGCCTAGGTTCGATCTCGGGTCTGGTCAAGTGGTATTTGTGGCGGACAAAGTGGCGCTGGGGCGTGTTTTGTCCGAGTACTTCGATTTCCCCACCAATTTTCATTTCACCAAGTTCATCATCATAATCACCCGGGGCAGGCTACAATAGGCTAATCAATGGCCGCCTTGCCGAGTGGACCCAGATGGACTCCACCCCCCCCCCCCACTAAGCGAATTCACTTCACTTAAAAAAATTGTTAAATAATAATAACCTCAAACCAATGATTGAGGTTAGCTCTTTCTATGGGACCCAACAGAGTAGATGTCCCACCTCTCACCTGAGAATGGAAACAGTTCCAGTTTCCGTAACATTGTGATTTCTAGTTTCTAGAATACCGGAGAATTGATACAGTCAAAAAACAGTAATTCTGGGAGTAGGGGAGGTTAACAGCACGAAATATATTCACATGTAGGGTGGTAAGATTGACTGATATTTTGAGTTATAGATTTGATTGATTGGATTTATTAGTCTTATGTTACCACCGATGGTCAGTCGGCCAGTCTATCTTGGAATAAAGCATCCAACTGGGTCTTATGACCACATTTTTAATAATGTCAGACAATTGCGAGTGTGTTCATGCGGGGCGCTTTCTCTGGTGAGAGAACGGGTTTGTGGTTTACAATTACCGATGGTCATGGCCATCGCAGACATTCTCGGGTCTGAGTCCCGTGGGACTCACAACCATTGAAAGAAGCATGCTCGCAAATCTGCTGCTGTAAACTTTCGGTGAACTCTGTGAAAGTCACCTCCTTTAACAATCGAATTGTTGTGTTCTTCCTTTACTGTTTTTTAGAAATTCGTTGCAGTGTGAAAGGAAACGTTTCTGTATGGGCTGCCTATCAATAGACGTGACTCTGTATGCAATGCATTGCTTCTTCAGTCGTATTCATTGCTGTGAAATCGTGTACCTACAATTCGTTGTTCAGCAGCGGCGCCTTCCCTGTTGCCACGGGAACGTGCTCAGGGAAGCCCCTCCCAGCAGATAGGATGATTGCAGCTTTCAGGCGTCATGTCACAATATAATAAACCACGAGACTCTCAGTGAATTTTCAATGGGTGCTCCACCAGTTTTGTAAAATATCCTAATATATATATATATATATATATATACCTGTAACTTTTTCGGTCTAAATCAGTATGAAACCTGCTGATATGTTGACAAACATATGCAAAATAAGCACTTTGAATTAATTTATAACTTACACGTAATTAAAAAATATGTATAGGACTTAGTGACAATGCAAATATGCGTATTGATTGAATAAATGCGTCATGACACTCAAATGTAAGATTACATTTTCTATCGAATTCTCCTAAAATCTTGTGTCTTCAGTTTATATTGAGAAAGCAGCTTCGGGATTAGTTCCTTTAAGTATGTCTTCCAAAATTTATGGCCACTTGTATTAATATTGATGTTTCTATTAATATCAATAATTTCAACTATCACAGTAGCATTTCTCTTATGTTTGTGATCTCTCACTCGGTATATTTCCATGGCAATTATGATTCGCAATTCTATTGCATGAGATCTTCTTTAGTTTATTTCTTCAACATTCTTTAACATTAGAATTTACACCGAAGCATGACCGTGGCTTTTACTTCATATGATTTATTGATGCTTGCATTTGAAATTCTCTTTGTAATAAACATTTTACTATTCCTCTCAATTACAGAGGTCAATTTACTTCTAACAACTATATATCTTCATAAATTGAGATCCAAAATGACACAAATTCCTCACATGCTCAAATACTTTTTATATAAAAGAATTTCTGCTATACTTTTTTCCATCATACATCATTAGCATTTCTGTCTGTCTACATCTCCGGGGGTGTCTTGACTTGAGCAGGCAGCCTTATGGAAGAAAATTCCTATGTTCAATGACATATGTGAAAGGGCGGTTTCGGTTCCCGTCGCCAGTTGGAAATAGAATCTAGTAACTTTCAAATGACGACAGTAACAACTTGTGTCACTCTGTTATGACGGCCCAGCCTCAGAGATATTGTCACGTGTAGGGGGTTTGAATTAGTGAATAGATTTATGGGTCTTTTATATGCCGTTACTACAAATAATTTCAACAATATTCCTGACCTTCACACTACAAATCGCCTTTCTGCTTTCACTAGTCGTATCCTGGCAACGGCTTTATAACAGTCTCACTATAACTACAGCACACATAAAGTCTTCAAAACCAACACTAATTCTTCCCCTCAGTGGCTGACTTTCAAATCTCAACTGAAATTGTAGTCATCTCTTATCAATCATCTTCAACTGCCGTCTCAGGAGACTCACTCATTTATCAACTCCGCTAGCCTGGGATCCTCGGTTTATAGTCTGGGGTGGATGTAACAGAAAGCAACGTTTCCATTGTTATAGCTCAATAATTCCTCGATCGTTGTTTGTTTTTCGTTGCCGCTGAAACCTGTTTACCGAGTCGTTGAGCAGCAATGATGGTCTACTCTGACTCCACCATTCCGGCTTTCTGGCGTCATATCACCATATTTTAGACACAGCTTATATAATACGCAATGCGACTTCGAGGGATCGCACTGTTGTTTATATTTTTTCTTCAGGGCCCTGGCCTCTTATTACAGATGGTAGGGCTCGTTGGACGAGTGATCAGCCCGTAGCAAGGCATCTACCTAAACACAGGACAACATAAATATAGCATAAACGCATACACACACACATACACCAAACATCATTGCCTTAAGTGGGATTCGACCTAACGACCCCAGCGTCCGAGTGAGTGAAAACCATTCATGCTTTAGACCCGGAGGCTACTGTATCCAGCTGTTTATCTCATAGCCTCAGTAAAAGTAAGTAAAGTAAAGCTATCCCTGTACCAGGCCGTGAAGGCCCATAGGATTGTGAGACGTTGAGGGTCCCACATTATCTAGACAATCGGCTCAAAGATGGCGGTAACTTTGTCAACCTTACGCGCCGTCATCACTTAATGTCGTTACATTGCAAATTTCTATAAAAGAGTACAAAACCTTAAGTAAACTAGTATCAATACAGTGTTATCCATTTTTTCCCCTTGGCACTACAGCCCTAGTGTGCCTAGGCCTACCTCCATGAACTTCTCCGTTCACTTCGGTTTTTCTAGATCTTACACATTCGGTAGGACTCCTTGGGCGGGTGAGCAGCTCGTCGCAAGGCCTCTACCTGTACACAAACACAGAAAAACGCACACACAGAAACTAAACATCCATGCCCTGAGTAGGATTCGAACCCACGATCCCGGTTTCCAAGCGAGCGAAGACAGTATATGCCGTATTATCCATTACATAACCTACATTTAAACTGTCGTCATCAAATACTCTTTAGTGAGAATAATTTTATTACTGACTGAATATTTAAATAAGCGTGGAAACAACTTCTATTGGTGTAACGTAGGAGCATAACAAATGAAGCGGAGCTACCGAAAGCTTCAACGGCTTTGAGCATCATCTGGAAGTATACATAAAACCGAAAATTTGTTATTGAATTACAGGATGTAAACATTAAACATAAAAATTTCTTTATCGATTTCAGTTTTCATTTTTAAATTGATTTTATTTTGATGCGTTATAATTTTTAAAATATATGAATAGTGTTTTTAAACTTAAATGGTACCAAAATTTATAATCTATAATAAAATATTATTTGGCTACAAACGTAAAAATATGAACTCTATGTATAAACATGTTTTCCTTGAATCCGAAGTGCTTGCAAGAAAGAATGTTCACATCAACTTCTTCACGATTCGAACCAAAGTACGAGGAGGGTAGTATGAGAGCACTTTCCTTTCCCATGTCAGAGAGTCTGTTGATTGGTAGCGAGAAATGTTCCTCAAAGCCTCAGACAAAGGATCTCTCTCTGCATCTTTGATACCAGTTTCTGCTTTTCTTTCTTCGTGATTCTATTCCCTTCTTCCTTCAGTTATACCGGGCTTGTCTTCTGGGTCTCTAAAGAAACCGTCCTGAAAAATCCGTCTCGAAGATCATCTCTTCTCGTAACATAGCGAAAATTCTCGCGCCTTGTTTCCTAAAATTTCCCCAAGGCTTACCTTCAGCATGATCCTTAAACGTGGTGCAACCAACCAAGGTAATTCTCCGTACGAAGGAGTGCAAATATACATTTTTATATCTATTGCCTCAAAAAGTAAGGGCGAAATACTGCATACGAAACTTAGATATACAGAGCTTGTCTCCGTGATGAACACGAGGGCGTAGAGATATTTATTCTTGACGTCACTAGTTCTGTTCCAGAAAAGCACATCAAGCGTGCTGACTGGTGCTTCTGAGCTTGTAAATATATCATCTCAGCTTCTCTTAAAATATCAAAACAAATGAAATTACACTCACTACAAACCCTTTGTTTATTGGTTCATTTGAAATTGCTGTATCAGCTGCATAAATTATAGAGCAGACGTAATTAAACTGTGGATCGCAAGCCGCATGTGGGTCTGAACTAGTACTGTTGTTTACTGGGAAAGAAATTTGTGAATAATTTGAAGAGCTCTATCTTATAGGATATGACGTAATACTTGTATAGTCAGATGAAAGTCAGCTGAAGTGTCATAGGCTCATACAGCCTCCATTTTCAGTATCGACGAGTAATCTTGGTTTCTGTTATGAAGATGGGGGGGGCTATACTTTTCTCTGAAACGTTGTTTAATTTTCATCGAAGTTATACTATTAAAGAAGATATTTCCGTCCGTAATTATAGCTGTGAACACCTGAAATTCAACATAGTGAATCCTTTCTTTCCTTGCGACGAGCTGATCACCCGCCCAAGGAGTCCTACCGAAAGTGTAAAATCTAGAAAAACCGAAGTGAACAGAGAAGTTCATGGAGGTAGGCCTAGGCCCACTAGGGCTGTAGTGCCAAGGAAAAAAAATCTCTTCTTTACAAAGATATTGGATATAGTAATTTCGCTGCTTGAAGAGCAAATACCTGAGAATCTGCACCATCAAATTCATACTTGCAAGATTCCACAGAACGTGTGAAAATTATTGCATGCAGCTGCGATATTTAGCAAGTCTTGGCACCTTGGCAGTCCTGTTGTGTGGTCTCGAATAACATGCAGATTGTTCCTGGGACACCGTAAAAGAAGCGGCTTCGTTTCTACGGTAATCTTTCACCTTTTCCATAAAATTACTGAAGAGAATCATAAATAGCACTCAGGATAACAGGTGTCTCAACTCATATTCGAACCAAAGACCAAGAAATATGAGACCAAAGAAGAATATTTAGACATATAGTTAACTGTTTTATTTTCAGTGTCGTAACAGGCTTGATTTTAATCAGATACCCCTATATATTTAAGATATAATAATAAATAGTTACAAAATAACATTTTGACGTAAGAAAATGAAGAGCTGCTTCAGGATATGCGAACAGTAAATGTGCAATGTCAGTACAATATTTTTGTACAAACATTGTAGAATTTATAATATAATAAAACAGACTTTCTTTACGAGAGAAATTTTCCGTAGATATCAGAACTTACACAGATCATAGAATCACTGAGACAATTTGTGATGTGTTGAGACAAACGTGACAAACCCAAATGTGACACAGAATATTTGTTCTATATTCAAGTAGTATAAAGCATTTGGCAAATTTCTATTATTGCGAAATATCAGGTTCTTCTTTAAGTGTGGAGACAGTAAATTACGTTGGTTTGGAACATTTTAATGCAAAATGATAAGATCTAAGACTTTGTCTGTATTCATATTGGAAGAAAGTGGATTTCAATGATCATAAACTTCTTAGATTTGTAATGGGGTGGCGCTCTCTTCCATTTTCGTTACGCGTAACGTCATGCAAAAAAAGTCTCCAGTTTCGTGCTACTATAACCCTTTCAGACCCAAAATATTTCCTTATTTTCTCCTCCTTACTCTTCTATTTATCTTTCTCTTCCTTCTACGTCATAATCATATCCTATTTTAAATATCTTCCTTGTATCTCATACTTCTAATCTTCATCCTCCACATTGTCAGTATTTTTTTCCTTAACACCTGTTCCTTTTTGAGGGGGGCACACGGTAGGGTAGTTGGTTGAGGCACTATGCTACAAGCCGGAAGGTCGCGAGTTCGAATCCCGAGGAGGTCATAGGATTTTTAAATTGACCTAATCCTTCCAGGTACTCTATGGCCCTGAGGTCGACTCAGCCTCTAACAGAAATCAGTACCAGGAATCTTCTTGGGGGCTAAGGACGGTCGATGAATGAGACTGACAGCCTTACCGCCATCTATGAGCCGATTGTCTAGAAAATATTGGATCCTCAGCGTCTCACAACCCTATGGGGCTCCACGGCCGGTTACAGGGTTGGCTTTACTGTTTACACTTACTTTTACCTCTCTCAATATTCATACCTTCCACCAACCTCTAGTATGAATGTTGGGAGATTATAGAATGATCGGTGTCCATCGTTGCTGACCAGACTTTTATTGCTGAAAGTGCTCACTGTGTGACGCCGTGGCTCTGTAAGATACAGTGTTCTTCAAAGTCTGTCAGCCTACACGTGTTAGTAAGACGCCATAGAAAGATCTCAATAATTCAATGACTAGAGCGGAGATTATTTTAAGATAACACGAGGGAAGAATTTGTTTATCCTTTAATGCGACAATAGTATGACAAGATAAAACTGATCAATCTGACCTCAATTTGTTAATCCTAAGTGACAGATGTGGACGGCAGCTCGTTGAAATCTGCCCTGCACTTCAAAGCGACTTTCATAAAAATGAATATAAACATTGTCTTTAAGTATATCGACGTATAAATCTTACTACGAAAGGGAAGGCTATGGCAAATAATTCCTATTATCTGAATTAATCTCCTGTTTCTATTATATATTATTGTACTATTTTCTCAAAGTGTAGTTTTCTACAAATCAGTAATTTTGATCTGGTCATTTATCGACGCTGCCATTACACAGACCATACAGCGAAGAATTACTGGATGATGTGGAAAAGTAGGCGGTATGAGAATTGGCAGTGGAAACCAAAGTAATCGGAAAATTCCCACACGAGGGACACTTTATGCACCACAGATCCCACATGAGCTGACCCGGGATCGAATATTGAAAAAGCATTTACTTCCGAAACGTCGGTATCCTCCCACAGAACCGTACTTGATCACAACCTGAACAATATAGTTTTAAGACTCGCAACCATGAAAACCTAAAAACTAATTTGTTTCTGTACTCAAATGTGTTTCTTCCAACATTCCGTTACAGAAATTCAGATCAATGCGTGTACCATATTGCCGTTTTATAATATCGTCAAATGAAGGAAGCGTACGTTGCAGTAAAAGTAAATAAACAAATAATTATGAATAATACTCGGAAATTATACAGGATTACCAAAATAAATGGTAAATTTAATAAATCTCCTGTCAATAATCGCATTTACCGGCAATTATGAATAATTACAGGTAATAGTGTTTATTGTCAAGAGACTTATCGCATTTATTTGGTTCTGGAAATTCTATATAATTAATGTTCTTATTCATAATTGCCAATTATTCAGCTTTACCACAACATGACACTACATATTAATTAAAACATTTCGCTTAGGATTATATGTCCAATTATTAGTTCGAAGATGTCTTATTATGCATCACATCCCTTCCTGTCACTATTATTGTTAAAATAGTTATCTTCATGACATGAGTAATCCTGTTGCTGTAGTCACCGTGGGCATTGTGATTCCTGTGGTTGCCGCATTTCTGTAGCGGTGCTGATGTCGATTCCACCTCACAACAATCTTGCATCTGTCACGTTTTATTACGATTGTAGGAAGTAAGTACACATTTGGGGGTGCCTCCAATGGCATCATAAAGTTCATATCAAATTTAATCAAAATATTTCAAGTTTTTCTCGACTTTAAATGTGAGAACAGACAGATGGACACGCGAACGGTATCACAAATATCACAGTCCCTATGTGAATTATTTCATACATGAAGAGCAAACTTAGAATTGTTTACGTCATAATATACGGTAGGATAACTGTGTATATATATTTATATATACACGGATATGCATGTAATATAAAATTATTAACATCCTTGCCGATTCGCAATTACTGTTTTCCTCTATCCATTCTTTGACTTACCCTTCTTCGTCTTATTCACACGAGCACTTGTTTCCTCCATCTCATGTTCTCTGCCATTTGGAAGTGTCGCCACCAACGTAATTCTTTTGTATTTATATCGTCCAAAACAGTATTCTGTAATGCCATTTGTCCCTGAATATTTTATCTCAAATTTTGTCTCTCCTTGATAGTACTAGCTATCATATCCAAGACTCTTATCTCATACTGCCAGTAATCCTCAGCTTGCTGACCTTATTCTCAAAAAACAAAAGGAGGATTGTGAAAAAAAAACTTGTTTTCTGCGTGTCTGTGTATCCACCCTATTTCTGAAA
Source organism: Cryptotermes secundus (assembly GCF_002891405.2). Lineage (NCBI taxonomy): Eukaryota > Metazoa > Arthropoda > Insecta > Blattodea > Kalotermitidae > Cryptotermes > Cryptotermes secundus. The sequence goes on along the minus strand of NW_019721012.1, from coordinate 387,540 downwards.
ACATAACATAGAAGATAACTGCTACTTGTCCTCGCCAGCACAGTTGTTATTGACTTCGGGCCCAGTCGGGACCCATAACCAAGGTTTCTCTAAAATCATTCACGGGGTCGTGTCCTATCGGAGAAAATATGCGTCAGTTTTCCCCAAAATTTCTTTGCACTTACATTGCACTCTTATACAGTTTTACTTGCAACTCCTGTGATATATGGTACACAGTTCATTCTAGAGACTGCGCATGATCCCCATATTTCGTTAGTTACGGAATTCCTGAATCACGTCACCAACATCTTTAATAGATTAACAGGTCGTGGAGGCCCATAGGATTGTGAGACGTCGAGGCTCCCACATTTTCTAGACAATCAGCTCACAGTTGGCGGTAAGGTTGTCAGCCTTACTCGCCGGCCGCTCTTGATCTCCCAGGAAGATTCCTGGTACTCATTTCTGTTAGGGGTTGAGTCGACCCTAGAGCGACAATGCGGCTGGAAGGATTAAGGTTGGGGCCACAGGAGCGCACAAAATGCGTCCGTTGTAACGAACGTCGTGACCTCCGTTGTATAAATAAAGAAGAGAGGCGAATGCTACGCTTTCTTCTGGCTCCATTGCAGACAAAAAACTACGCACCGAATTCTGCAACTGTGGGGTGTCCTCAGCAACGTCCGTCATAAAGTACGTTCGTTGCAACTGACGTACTTCGTGGGCTCGTGTGGCCCAAGCCTTAGGCTGACAACTGAAGAATCCTAGTCATTGGGACTCGATATCGCGACCTTTCGGTTTGTAACATAGTGCCCCACCACCTCTTTAATAGTTAGTAAGCAATAAACGTCTGTAGTTAATAGAGTGTTACATATTGCAGCGTGATTTACTTCGGAGACTGAATTGTGTATGGGATTCCCGACCCAAAAGCATTTTGTTTTTGTTACATTTAAGCTAGATCCATGCTTCATGGTTTTCTTGACCTATCCTAGCCATATATTATAGAACTTCATGATCCTGGCCTAAATCCGGTTGGTGGTCTGTAACGTGAATTGAATATATTATGTTACAAACTGGTTTCATGTATCAAATGTAATAAGCTGAGTGCAGCACACGGCTGCCTGTCCGCTCAATTGTGTACCATGACATGAAGAATTATTTAGGAATTGAAGAATTGCTCCACAAATTCCTAAACTCGGAACTCGAAGGAGTGCCTCCTTTATCCTTAAGGTGGAGTAAGGCTGATTCTCGTGATACTTAGGACGTAAGTAGTCATTGCACCAGCCCTGGATAACAGAAAAGAAAGTAATGTCGTATTTAATGAAAAAACAATTGCAAGTAAAGCTTAAGAACCTGGTGAAAACTGACCCATTGTCTCTTTGTCCATTAAATATTTTATGAATTGACCTGGACATTAACCCAGGGAGTAAGAGTGAGAAATGCACGACTAATTGTCAGAGTTTTCTCAATGCTATAATTGGAAGTCAGTGGCCAGTATCACGCTCTGAACGACACAAAATTAAATAACTTTATGACGAATTGAATCGTGGCTTTTAGTGTACAGATATTTAAAATTAGTTCCTCTACATCAGCAGGCTTAGGATATATCTATATCTGTGTATATACGTGTAGATGCAATTTACTCTAGCGCCCAGAAATGGGCTACTCTGTCAGGAATTTGTTATTTTCCCGGAGATAATTGAAAAGGGCAATGTTTTGCAGAAGGTTAGATTCTAATAGATCCAGAAGTGGCCGAAAGATAAAGAAATAATTAATTTTGTTCCCGAAACTAAATATATAATGAACCAAAATATATAAGATGAAGCTCTAAATTGTGGAGACCCAATCATGCTTTAAATATTACCCATAAAACTGCCGAATACAGCAAAATCTTATACAAGATGCGTACCAGAGCAGGCCACAATGTTGTATTCGTTTGTTTCTTTCTTCACTAACTCATTGCTTTTGTTCGGAAGGGATTCCGAATGGTCGATTTCGCATTCGAATGATAAGCCAAGCAGAGGGTATAAACTTCTTTATATAGAGTTCTTATGAACGGAATTTCTTAAAGTGAATCTTCGTGCAACGAACATTACCCTTATTGTGTTTGTGTGACATCTGTCCACAGTAGAGCACTGACTGGAAAGATATGTCATATTTTATTTTGACAATACGACCTTACCTGAGCTTGGGATCGAAAGCTTTGACTACAAAGCATATTAATTAATCCACTTGCCCTTTGTCCCATTGTTCTCTCCTCGGTATTGCGTCTGATCCTTAGTTCCTTATAGACCTCAACATCTTCCCTTATCACTTACATTCGCTGTTTACCAGATGTAACGTCAAAACCCTAACCTAAGTTGAGTTTCTTTTTTCTTTTCTTTTGAGCTCCTTTTCTGCTTTTCAGCGGAATCCTGTCTGAAGACACTCCTGCTTCCTTGCGTGTTCTGTCTCTCTACCGCATCATACTCCAGTTCAGATATTGGAGTACATTTGCACTTCAATAGCTAACATAAAGGAAAAGGAATGGTTTTACCTACACCCATTCATCTGAACGCAAGAGTGCGGGTAATGTGACTGCAGCTTTGGAAGGGTTCGCCTTACTGACAGAGGGAAAGCGGAAGGGAGACGTTGAGCATTTTGCATGCTACTACACATACCTAGGCTATGTAGGGCCCATATTATCTTTATTAGCTACAAGCAAATTTTACGTAAGCTGCTCAATTGATTGTTCTAATGAAGAATGTTTCTTCTGCGTTTTAAAGCAATGTAGTTCGTACAAGACCGCACTGCTCATAGTCACCGCTGTAAAAACCTCAGATTCAACCACTGTGTTCATATTTTCTGAGTTCAAATGCGTGTGCGTGTGTGAGTACGAGTATGTATATGTACATTTTTAACGGTGAAGTATTCCCTCTATTTAAATAAACGCCACGCCACGAAGACGTATTAGGGAGTGGGGGTATAGCTAAAGCGCCGATATTTTTGGCTTGTATTCGTGAGGTGTCCGATTCGAATTTCGACCGGGACATAGATTATCCTAACTAAGGGCTTTAGTAGTTTTACTCAGTCTCTTCTAGCAATATCCAAGATAGTCCCAGCAATCACTGTTTATTAATTCAAATATCCGTAGTCTGAGCTGGTGAGAGCGTCGTTACTTGAAACGCAACAGAATAAAATGTACCCATTCTCAACCTGTGCAATATATCTAGTTGAGCTGTTAGCTTCAAGCCCCGACCGCTATACCCCAGGGCATGTGACCCTGATATCCAATGGATAGAAGTTGGATGATCTCAGAACCAGCTTAGTCATTGTGGAATTGAGAAAATTGTCTCTGTCGAGTACCGAAACCAGATCCCTCGCTCGACCTGCACGTGCCTTATTCTTACGTTGAAGTTTCTGCAGATTTGATCATGCATTTTGCGGCAAGCTAATGAGAAATATAATGAATTTTCTTGTTGTACAAAAGGTGGCGAATCGCTAAACCAGCTCAGAGGCTGATGAAGTCTATGGGATTAGAAAAGAGGTCTCCAAAATTGTATACGTTGCTCATCCCTTATAGTTTTTCTAAAGTTCACCCCCCTCCTTCCCGGAGAAGAGCAAATAACTTTTACATATAATTTAGCTCTTAATACATATATTTTATTGTTCACTTCATATAATCTATGTTTTATTCTGTGGTTCAGAAAACACTACTCATTACCACTCGATACCGGACTGTAACGATACACGCAGTAAATATTATGGGATGTATGCTCTACGTCGCCGGTCACGATAGCCGAGCCGTCTAAGGCATGCACTGTCTTCGCTCGCTTGGAAACCGGGATCGTGGGTTCGAATCCTACCGAGGGCATGGATGTTTGTGTGTGTTTTTCTGTGTTTGTCTACAGGTAGAGGCCTTGAGACGAGCTGATCACTCGCCCAAGGAGTCCTACCGTATGTGTAAGATCTAGAAAAACCGAAGTGAACGGAGTTCATGGAGGTAGGCCTAGGCCCACTGGGGCTGCAGTGCCAAGGAAAAAAAATGCTCTACGTCTGTACACTACGGAACTAAGAAGTTTACATTTTAACATATCGTATTGNCAGATTTGATCATGCATTTTGCGGCAAGCTAATGAGAAATATAATGAATTTTCTTGTTGTACAAAAGGTGGCGAATCGCTAAACCAGCTCAGAGGCTGATGAAGTCTATGGGATTAGAAAAGAGGTCTCCAAAATTGTATACGTTGCTCATCCCTTATAGTTTTTCTAAAGTTCACCCCCCTCCTTCCCGGAGAAGAGCAAATAACTTTTACATATAATTTAGCTCTTAATACATATATTTTATTGTTCACTTCATATAATCTATGTTTTATTCTGTGGTTCAGAAAACACTACTCATTACCACTCGATACCGGACTGTAACGATACACGCAGTAAATATTATGGGATGTATGCTCTACGTCGCCGGTCACGATAGCCGAGCCGTCTAAGGCATGCACTGTCTTCGCTCGCTTGGAAACCGGGATCGTGGGTTCGAATCCTACCGAGGGCATGGATGTTTGTGTGCGTTTTTCTGTGTTTGTCTACAGGTAGAGGCCTTGAGACGTTCCCCATAACATCAGTGGAGTGAAAAAGTTGAAAGGTAAATTTGCTGGAATTCCTCACAGATCAGCAAAGCTGAGTCCCTAACAGCACATAGATTTATATTGTGGTTTGGAGTTCATCTTCATCATCCTCTTCTTCTTCTCCTTCTTCTTCTTCTTTGTGGAGATGAGACCTTGAGAAGCCGCCAATTCTGCAGCTACTCAAGAAATTCCCAGCACTTTATGGAACCCGAAGGTTCATTACCGTGCTCACAGGAGCCCTCCACTGGTACCTACTCTAAGACAGATCAATCTAATCCATACCGTCCCATCCTATCTCTCTACGATCCATTTTAATATTGTTCACCCACCTATTACTTGGTCTTCCCAGTGGTCTCTTTCCTTGTGGCTTTCCCACCAATATCCTATATGAATTCCTCTTCTCCCCCATTCGTGTTGCATGCTCTTCCCATCTAGTCCTCTCTGAATTGATCATTGTAGGAGAAGAGTACAAGTTATGAAGCTCCTCATTATGCAGTTTTATCCAATATCTCCTCACTTCATCTCTCTTCGGTCCAAATATTCTCCCAGCACCCTGTTCTCAAACATTCTTAGTCTATGTTCCTCCTTTAATACCAGAGACCGAGTTTCACACCCATACACAACCACAGGCAAAATTATAGGTTTGTATATTCTAATGTTTATGTTTCTAGACAGGAGAGGATAAGACAAAAGGTTCTGCACTGAATGGTAGCAAGTATGATATTACCCGAATTCAGTCTCCTCCTAATTTCCTCTTGAATCAAGTTTTGCTTTGTTATTGTCGTTCCAAAATATTTTAAATGTGCCATAATTTCAAAACACCTGTTAGCTGGAAAAGATCCCCAAGAATTGGTTTTTAGATCGCTCGAAAAGAATTGACTGGATGATTCTTGGTTTAGCAGCTTTTGGCCATTGAAATTAAAATAGATAAAAACAATGATCATTATATTCTTCATTAAGGTAAAGCTAACCCTGCAACAGGACTTGAAAGTCCACAGGGTTGTAAGACGCCGAGGCTTCCACATTTCATCTAGACAATCAGCTCACAGATGGCAGTAAGATTGTCGGCCTTAAGCTCCAGCCGCCCTTTACCCCCCAGGAAGATTCCTGGCACTCATTTCTGTCAGAGACTTGGTCGAGCCCAGGGCCATAGTGCGGCTGGAAGGACAACTGAAAAAAAATCCAGTGGTCCCATCGGGAAACGAACCCTCGACCTCCCGGCTTGTAGCATAGTGCCTCAACAAACTACGCTACCACGTGGCCCTTATATTTTTCATAGTTAAATCATTTTATGTAATGCATATCCCAAGGTATTTAGGTAAAGTGATTGCGTACGAGGTTGAATAAAACAGATCTGTTATTCCAGAATAATAAACTATAATGCTGTACGCGATTCTCAATGAACACAAAAGTATTCGTAGCCTTTGTTGTTCTGAAAACAATCGTCGAATCTATATTACATTGTGAAGGAATTCCGCTGGAGTTTTCCAGGTGCCTGTGGTGTAGTGCTCCATTTCCCGTAATCGGTAGTATGACTGTAGACAGAGAGAAATAAAACGTAAACGAAAATAAATGGCCACACTGCACTTCCGGGCGTCTAGAGCCATTATACCTGTACTTCCGCCACAGCGCGTATCGCGCAATAGCACGGCCTTTAAAGGAACACATGCAGTGACATCCCGCAGACGGACACATGGCCATCTATGCGGGGTATTGCATAACCAACGGTAGAAGAGTCGACCATAGTGGCCACACAGTCTAAGGCATGAACTGTCTTCGCTCGCTCTAACGCATGGATCGTGGGTTTGAATCCCAATTATGGCATGGATATTTGGTGTGTATGCGTTTATTCTGTGTTTGTGTCGTCCTGTTTTCGGGTGGCGGCCTTGCGACGGGCTGATCCCCCGTCCGAGGAGTCATACCGACTGCGCATGGGATCAAGAAACTGAAAAGGCGGCCAAGGTCTAACAAAGGACTGTAGAGTCATAATTCAATTCAATTCTTTATTATTTATGTGCCGAGTCAACAGCCGCAAGGCCAATTACAGACAGAGGACACTGTAGATGAAAGTAATTACATTATAGACAAATACATTATATGTCAAAAACAAATTACAGACAAGTACTTGGGAAAACACATTAATGAAGAAAAGTAAACAAATAAGCAAATAAATGATAATAATAACAAAATAATAATGTCATTAACATAAACTAAGTGTTATTAAGAAGCGAAAAGTGAAACATAAATATTAATAATAATAAAAATATATTGAGCTGTCCTTATATTCCTGTACCAGTAAACAAGACTCTTAATTAATATCTGTGATACTGATTATTTTACAAAATACATTCCATTCAGGGTGGAGTCATTGGATTTTTCAATTGTATTTATGGCCCTGGGGTCGACTCAGTCTCTAACATAAACGAGTACCACGAACCTTCCTTGGGCAAAGGGAGGCCATCTCCTAAGGCTTACAACCTTACCACTATCCGTAAGTCATTTGTCTACAAAATGTGGGAGCCTCGACGTCTCAGAACCCTATGGTTTTTCGCGGTCTGTTACAGGGATGGCTTTACCTTCACTTTTTACAATCGACGAAACTTTTCATAATGTATTTATCCGGCCTTCTTTGCTTCCTTCTTCTTATTTTCATATACGCTCCTGAGCTTCATAATCCTAGACACGCATTTCTTTATTGACGTTCCTTCTCAGTGCGACAGAAGAAGTTTCACATCCATGGGAAACAAGAGATAAATCATTATCTATATACGACAGAAATATTTATATCATTAAGCTGAACTGCTTTTAGGTGATAATATTTTTGATGCTTTACATTTAAAAAGAAGAAGGAAAAGTATGTTATACATATCAGCAGTAAAGCTTAAATACGAAATATTTTCACGATTATGTATATGGAACACACGAACATCAGAACTAATTAGACATGCGAGTTCGAAAATTATATTCTGGAAATTCATATAGATCTTTATTTCAAATTGAATTATTAAAATCTACATGAAAATAATCATAAGTTTACTTTCAATCACCTCGATTTCACTTCGTAGTATTCACTCTTTTATTTATGAATTGATGAACATTTGCGAGCAATTCGCACCGTTTATAAAATCCAATTCACAACGCAACTAGAGGAATTCTACGTTGAAATTCACTGTTCGAGGAGACTTACAGACTGTAGTCGCTTGCACTTTATTCCCTTTCATTCTATGTAAATGCTGCTGTCCGTAAGTCGGCACATGCACAGAGCCACCTGGGACAGAGCACGAAACTAGAATGCATCATGCATGATAAAATGCACCTCCTTTTCTCAGATAACAAATACCGGTGGAACTGGGTGGAAAGGGAACAGACATACATTACTCTTTCTCACTTCTTTTGTGCGCTGTTTTAGAGTATCACAGAAAACGTTTTTGACTTTCTAATAGAGCTTGTTCAGGTGGAATTTGAAGAAGCAGAGGAAATGCTCGTAGAACAATTTCAATATTTGGTTTTGTGTCTTATACTTGTGCTCCAACGTTACGCTGAGTGAAGCCAAGTGTGAGATGAACCCTAGAGGGAATGGAACTACTCTTGAACTGTGTGAACGGAAATTCTTCAAAGCGACAAGGATGTGGTACTATTTATTATCTTTTACACTTCCTCAAAAGAACGTTCCCTTTGTTCTGACTATGACGTTTCTACAAGCAGTGTCGACTGTAAGTGTGCTAGTCCTTACTGTGTGAACTGGTTTGTTTCAGGGATATAAAGCTGCAAGTGTCTACGTAAATGGGATTTTAGTTTTCACAGCGGTAAAGTTGCATACAGTGGTCATCTTGGTCATGACACCGCGTGGTCTAATAGAGCGGTTCTCAACCTTTGTGAGACCGCGGCCTGGTAAATACTTTTTCTATAAGCTGAGGGCCCGGTATGATCGCTTCTGTGTTATAGTAGCCGGAGTTCTTGGCTACAGATCTAGGAGTCCAGGGTTCTATTCCCGGCGCTACTAGATTGTCTCAGAAGTAGTGAGTCTGGAATGGCATCCACTCAACCTCGTGAGGATAATTGAGGATCTACTTGAATGGAAAAGTACTGCTCCGTTCTAAACATCGAAATTAATGGGCGTGGGAATTCGTTGCGCTGACCAGACGACACCCCTTGTCAGCTAAAAGTCGGCGCTAACTTCGCCGACTAGAGGCCGTCGTTCGGTCGGCATAGTTCGCTTATGGACTAAAGCCACGGAGTTTGCTTTCGTTTAGGGCCCGGTATAATTGATGCCAGGGGCCGGTACCGGGCCGCGGCCCGGCTGTTGAGAAACACTGGTCTAGTAGACCTTCATCAAGGTTTCGGTTAAACATATTGGGTCAATCTTCAGGATAAAAAGTTCTATAATAAATATATAGCAGTAAGGCCATTATAATCATTATGTACCATATTTTATTTATTTTGATGCAACATACTTGTTTCTGCTCTCAAGAAAGAGTCCCTCCGGCCTGTTGCCATTCACAATTGGCTTCTGAAAATATAGGGCTCCCAGGACTGGGGACTGAACCATCCCAAAGCCTCTACCTACACAAGATAGCACAACACAGAAAAAGACAGACATGCATCCCTGACCTGCGTCGGAGTCGAAACCTTTATCCCTGTGTTCAAGTGACAGGACACAGTATGCGCCACAGACCGCGTGATCGACGTGTTGTGGTTATAACTATTAAAACCAGTGTTTCTGGTTTGAGGAACTGCAATAACCGTAGCACTCCTGCTGAAACCTCTTTCTGGTATGAAGTATTGCTCTAGCCATGCCACACAGGAGCTACAATATCCACAATACAATGAATATTATTTCTGGTTCGCGGAATTAAGTAACCACAACGCATTACTGCTCCATATTTCTCGTTTCAGGAACAGCTGTATAAACAACATACTTAATGAAATCGCGCGGCAAAGTAAACTGATGTTAAGAAATGTGATATTCTTCTCCGATCACAGTGGCCGGGCGGTATAAGGCATGAACTTTCTTCGCTCTCTCGAAAGCTGCAATCGTGGGTTCAAATCCCACTCAAGGCATACATGTATGTGTGTGTATTTAATCTAGTTTGTGTTGTCCTGTGTGCAGGTAGGGACTTTACGACTAGCTGATCCACCGTCCAAGGAGTCCTACCTTCTGCGTAAAAAAGATTACGAAACTGAAGAAGAGCCCAGGGCCCAACAAAGGGCTGTAGCGCCCGTGAAGAATGAAAAATGAAATAGACTATGTGCTGCATAAATATTGTGGGAAAATTATATGAAGATTTACGAATGACAAAATGAATGTGAAATTTTGTATTATTTGGCTGTGTTCAAATTCGACATGATACGCCTAGTAAGTTAATATTAAATTACATTCTAAGGACTTGTGTTATTGACAGTTATAATCAGAAATGCAGGCGAGGAATACTTTGGAAGCTACACAGGTTCATAAGAATTTTTACTAATTTGCAAATAAATATATCGGTTTTTATTTAGAGTGTATTGTTAAGTGTTATATGGAACTTGAAAGAAACGAGAGTCTAGTATTCTGAGACTATTAAATATGATGTAATATGATCGAGCACATGTTATTAAGAGAGCAGAAATTAAGGCGGAGGATCCAGGAGAGCGACTTTCGAGATCATCACTGCCGTCTGTGGGGTGTGATGTTGGTAAACTTCCTCCAGACTGTACGGCCTTATATTACAGAAGGCGTTATTCTTGAAACTGGGTGCAATTACACTATTTTGGGAATGTTGAACATAGTCATCTCGGTTCAGGAAATGAGGATCCACTGATTCGGAAATCGTTTTTTCTCAACTCGAATTCGTTGGCATGCAGTCCGCACTTAGACCGCACCCGCCACCTATCCGCTAAGCAACGATGGTTCCTTCTCCGTTAGAAAATTACGGAAATGACAATCTCCTACTACTGCCCAGGTTAAGAATGTGTGGGACTATAACTCCATAACCCCACACGTCTTACAGAATACTGTTTAATAGAACAAAGTAAAGTAAAGTAAAGCTATCCATGTAAGAGGCCGTGGAGACCCATAGAGTTGTGAGACGTCGAGGCTTCCACATTTCGTCTAGACAATCAGTTCACAGATAGTGGTGAGGTTATCAGCCTTACGCGCCGGCCGTCCTTCACCCCCAAGGATATTCCTGGTACTCATTTCTGTTAGAGGCTGAGTCGAACTCAGGGCCACAGTGCGGCTGGAAGGATTAGGTAAATTGAAAATTCCACCTCATCGGGATTCGATCCCGCGATCTTCCGTTAATTGAGCAAAGGGACAACTTATTAGACATTAACATTCATTAAAATATTATCATGACCTAAATTGTCAGAAATGACCAGTCGAATTAGTGCGGTTGTGAATTGCCACTGGTACACGAATAGAACGACCACATGTGTAATCAGATATTTCTAACACAATAAAAACCGTGCTTCCCAATGGAAATGAAGGTCAATAGGCAAACGCAGATAATCGTGATAAGACGGACGGAGACACAGTATCAACTCTGTCTAGCGTCGTGTCTAGATTGCTCCTCCTCTCCACATTTCTCCATAACAAAATGCTAGCTCTAGAGCACGAACTACGATATATTTGCTAGAAATAAAAAATTAATGTAACGTAATCAAACAGAAAGAAATTAATCTCAATTATTGTTATCGAAAATCGTAAATTTCCACTGATACTACAATCTAAATCGTTACATTCATAACCAGATATTGCGAACAAACTTAACTAAAGGCAGTATTTTCTCCTCTGCACTAAATACATTGTATGTCAGGCATAGGTCTTTAAAAAACAGAAAATATGTCCGAACTTATAATTCATATTATTAACTCAACCTCATATTAGAAATCTGATCCTTATTTACTTTACTTATACTTTATATAATACATGAAATATTAAGTTATCCTTCAGGAGAAGAAATAACGAAAAACAAAATGAAATGAATTAAAGAATGATAAAAATGTATTAATAAACGTAGCAAAGGTCTGTAGATAAGATTAGATTATAGAGATATGTGGATTGAAGAAATGAGAAATTTCTGTCTAGCATTGTATGAAAGGATATCGAATTGGAAGAACAATGTTACGCTTTCTGCTGCTTACTTCTCTTTTTGTCTGCGTTCTTGGTAAGTCTTCCGCATGAGATATGAAAGAACAATATTGAAAATATACTCAAACAGATTTTCAGAAACCAGCGAGTGCTAGTTAATATACGAACTGGGTAATGAATAACCTGAAACTGGAATTTGACTCATGTTGTGGAAGTCGATTGATAATTAATACAGCAGTAGACGTTTGTGTAATTTTGTGTACCAATCCTGAATATTTGTAGGCGCTGCCCCACGGCTCAGACGCCCGCGTCTAGACGGCCGAATTATCGGCGGTGTAGATGCAGATATCGAAGACTATCCGTATCAGGTAAAACTGTGACAGTGGACCGGGTGAAAGATTGCTCAAGCCTTTATAATTGTGTGAACGATTAATCCTTTTTACCAATGTTCCCAGCTCTCAGTCGAGTACAGCAACAGCCATATTTGTGGAGCTGCAATCATCAGCGCCAACTGGGTTGTGACGGCTGCGCAGTGCGTCGATGGGTAAGTTGGTCTTCTGCTTCTATTTCCTGACATCATAACCCGATTTGGGTGTTGATAGTCCCTACCATCGTTTACACAAATTCCCTCTCCAACTACTACTGTCGTCATTTATTGGTTTTCAGTACTGTTTAGAGTTTTCTTATACTTGATATTTATTGTAGAAGGGGCAATTAACACCAGGGGAATAATAACGGCTGTAGCTGTAGTTGTAGTAAAAATGACGTAGAGAAACCGCCGGCGTTTAGTTATTATTTTTATTATTATTCTTATTGGGGTGAAACTGATTCCAATTGGTAAAGTAAGTTAAAAAGTAAAGGTATCCCTGTAACAGGCCGTGGAGGCCCATAGGGTTGTGAGATGTTGAGGTTCTTACATTTTCTAAACAATCGGCTCAAAGATGGCGGTAAGGTTGTCAGCCTTACTTGCCGGCCGCCCTTTACCCCTAAAACATTCTAAGAATATTCCTGCTACTCATTTCTGTTAGTTGCTGAGTCGACCCCAGGGCCACACAAGACCATCAACAAGTGTACATGTTGAATTGCATAATTTTGTGGCCCGTATTATGGTGACATAAGCCGATCATGGTAGCCGAGCGGTCTAAGACTTGTACTGTCTTCGCTCGCTCCGAAGCCAGGATCGTGGGTTCGAATCCCACAAAGGCATAGATATTGTTATTTGTATATGTTAATTCTGTGTTTGTTCGTCATATGCTTAGGTAGAGGCTTTGCGACGAGTTAATCACTCGTCCAAGGAGTCCTACCTTCTGTAAAATGATCATGAATCTAAAAATCAGAGGCCAGAGCCAAAGGGGGCTGTAGAGCCAGTAAAAAAATTTACAGTGACATAGAGCCTCTTAACCAAGCACCAAGCTACAGGCCAGTCGACCAAATAAATATCAAGGGAAGTGAAAATAAGAGCTTTTTTAAGAAGGGAGGGCCTGTTCTTCCACTCTACTATCGTAGCCTAGCTGTTGACGGCCAGCCCCTTCCTAATGCAATCCTANACACCCCCCCCGGGGGGGGGGGGGGAATAATCGGAATGCAGGAAGGGAGGGTAGAAGGTGGAGGGAATCATCTCTGAGAATCATTTGCCCATCTGATCTACATCAAAACCGGGACGCAAGTAGAGTTCTGCTTGTGACCTGCGAAACATCGGCCGGTTGAAATAAATCAATATTACAGTTAAAGCTTTCGTTCATAACAAAAGATTTAAAGAAACTGAAATGAAATGTTAATTTATGCCATTTACTAGTATTAAGACAATCACGGCCGCGCCATAGCTCCAGCGGTTAGTCGCTGGCTTCTCGCTGGTTTCCCATCGCTGCGGCCCGGGTTCGATCCCGGGTCTGGTCAAGTGGGATTTGTGGTGGAAAAAGTGGCGCTGGGGCGGGTTTTCTCCGAGTACTTCGGCTTCCCCTGCGAATCTTCATTCCGCCAAATTCTCAACCATCAAAATCACCCGGGGCAGGTACAATAAGCCAATCAGTGGCCGCCGTGCCGAGCGGACCCGGTTGGACTTCACCCCCCACTAGCGAATTAAAAAAAAAGACAGTCATACACATGTTTGCCTCCGTCGGCCAATATCCTTATGTGCCTGTGTGACATCGCATGGCGTTTCTTTTTCGTGCAGTTGTCGGTTGTCAAGCAACATGTGGGTACAGATAACGTCTGCACTGCTAATGCTTAGCAACCAAACTAGAGGCGATGGATGGGAAGCAATGGACGAAAGGTTTATGTACCGATATTGTAGAGGGTATCCGAAAGCATTATTGCGTCACCTTGCTTCTTGTCCACAGATTGTCTCCTTCCCGCGTCCAATTCCGCGCCGGAAGCAGCATCAGAGGCAAGGGAGGTTCCGTCCACCTGGCAACTCAGCTGATTGCTCATCCTCTGTACGATTACTACACAATCGATTTTGATGTTGCAGTTGTCAGGGTAAGTTCTTGTTTTTCATTTGTGTGTGTCGCTCTTCTTGACGGAAGCAGTTTCAGAAGTGCTCACCACACTGCTATCGAAACAAGAATATCAGTGCACAGAAAGAAACAAATTCAATTTCAAATGAATTTACATTATTTTATTAAATAGCTAATTAAATTAAGTGGCAGTCGATGTAACTACTCGGCTACGGACTGGGAGACCGAGGAGTCGGATTTCGATTCGAGGTAGGAGCAAGAATTTTCCTCTTCTCCATACTCTCCAGGCCAACTCTGAGGAGCAGCTCCCTATAAAATGGGTACCGAGTGTTATTTCTCTGGGGTAAGTCGACAGGGGCGTGAAGCTGACCACTCATCTCGATCTAATGCCGAAATTAAAAATGGTAGAACTACTACAATGTTTCCATTCCGCCCTAAATCTTCATGACGTAATGCTTAATTTCTTAAGCCCAGGGATAATTTTCCCTTCTTTACTTTCAATTCAAAGAGTCTTTGCTCTTGGGGATGTTAGTTTTGCACAAATATCTTAATCGATCGAAATGCTCGCATCGCAATTGCCCTAGCATTCTCAGCATGACGCTGAATATATTGTGGATAATTTAGGTGCTTGATTAGTCTAACGGCACAGTAACCGAACCGAACCGAACTGTTTCGAGTCGAAAATAGCCTGAGTCAGCAACACCCTGTAAAGGGGACTCACTTATTTTGCGCACGTCCATGCATTCATCTGTCACATTGTATGAGTGGAGTACAGTGGATTCATAAACGTAAAAGGCAAAGTTGTCCCTGTGCTTAAATAATTAAACACCGCGCCATGAAGGAGTGTGAGGGAGTGGATGTATAGATCACATTTTCTTGAACTCGGCACTAGTTGGAGGTGAGTGGACAGCTTTACGCACCGGCTGTTTTATCCCCGGGAGAAGAACCACCGTTACCCATTGGATGGGAGGCTGAGTTGGCCCCAACACCGGTCTGGACGACTTGGAGAAGAGAAAACTCTTGCCCCTCCACGGATCCGCACTCTTATTCCTGTGTCCCAGTCCTCAGCCAGAAGCTATACCGACTGCACTACCCCGGGTCCCCCAGTGGATTCAAGTCAAGTGAAACGGAATGTATGTTTCCGCTGCGCCTTAGTGAGTGAGATTCAATTCCACACACCCGAATTCGTAATGCAATTGGTCATTCAGTGGTCTCCGCTTAGTGGGGGGTGGAGTCAAACTGGGTGCACTCGGCACGACGACCACTGATTGGCCTATTGTAGCCTGCCCCGGGTGATTATGATAATGGAGAATTTGGTTGAATGAAGATTGGCAAGGGAAACCGAAGCACTCGGAGAAAACCTGCCTCAGCGCCACTTTGTCCACCACAAATCTGACTTGACCAAACCAGGGATCGAACCCGGGCCGCCGCTCTGAAAAGCCAGCGACTAACCGCTTGAGCTATGGCGCGGCCTATTCAGAGGTCTTAGTTCACAATGAAATATCAGACTCAAGAAACTGTGTAAGATACGTCAAGGTAGGTAGCATAAACTCTATTTATCTGAGAAATTTTCCTTGCCATGTTTACCAGCATGAAGATGAATTTCATCAGACCTCACTTAATTGGAGAATTCCAGTAAAACAGGGACATGTATACGGTGGTGGACTGCAGTGCAAATGTGTCCTGCCAAATTTGTACTTTGAAAGTTCTGGGAAGACAGATAGATGTATAATCTGGTACTAGGATCTAGAGGAAATATTTCCTGCAAAGTTGTTCTATTAAATCAAACTTCTTCAGAAATACTTAACGTCTCCTTTTCTTCATCTGGTAACAAAGGGCTATGATAGCCATAGCGTGGTTCACCAACAAGCAAATGGAAATCGGTTCTTTCAGTCACATCTTGAAAAAATATTAAGCCCATTACGGAGTGATTTGGCTCACACATAAAACGTTAATGCTGAGAGATAATTCACACATTTCTCTTTCTGCTACATCACCGTACAATCCATTCCTTCCTATGCACATATTTAAACTATTCCTTATCCTAACCAGCCTCAAATCATTTTGTATTATCTTAAATGTGGCAAATGTGCGGAAATTTATAAACATTGTATTTCCGTCTCTAGCTACATTTTCCACAGATAATTTCTCTATTGGTTGACCACAGTGGCCTTGCAGTCTAAAGCATGAACTGTCTCTGCCTGCTCGAACACTAGGGTCGTGGGCTCGATTCCCACTGAAGACATGGATGTTTGTGCGTTTCTTATCTTTGTCTTTTCCTGTGTGTATGTAGCGACCTTGGACTGGTTGATCTCTCGTCCAAGGAGTCCTACCGACCGTGTAATAATATTACGAAACTGAATCAGAGGACAGGGCCCAACAAAGGGCTGCAGAGTCATTGATGAATGAATGAACGAATTTCTCTGTTGACCGACTCTTAGACGTGGTATCACAATTGTACTGAATACTCGAGAAGTCAGTAATTGAAAGTTTATTGGCAAACGTCGAAATACAACGTCGACTAAACCATAGGCACTTCTTCCTGGTGTCTACTCGTATATGAGCCTATCCGCCACGTCCAACAGTAACTACTCACTTACAGTGATGGAATAAGGACATAAGAACGAGATAAGTCAAAGGCTATCTAACTCCACGGAGTTAAGTGATTGCGAATCTAACAGCTCTTCTCTTCGAGAATGAATTCTCATCTGCTTATGAAAGAAGAGTGTTTTTATCATGGATTTCTATGACATATATACATATATATATGTATCATTCATCAGTAATCTGTCAGACGACAGGTCCACAGTCTCTTCCAAAACAGTTCCTCCACTTAATGCGATCTCAAGCTTTCTCCTTCAAATAAAATATCTTCTTCTGTCCCCAAAGTCATCCAGCATTTATATACATATATATATATAGAGAGTTGCTAAAAATCTATACCTTTCTTATTAAATAATGTACATTAATAATTTATGACAAGTCTTCATATCGACCGATGGAAGCAGGAGAGTTAGATATACGTATTTCAATAGTTCCACCAAGATATTGGCATATTCTGATATCATCATGCTTGGTGGCTTATCAGTTCTTCTCGGTGCACTGACACGTATGACGGATTTTAGGTATACCAAAAGCAAAAATCGAGTTAATGTGAGTTCCGTTGACCTGGATGGTCACTCAATTGGATCTTTCCGCCCAGTCAATTTCCTTGAGAATGTGCCGCTGGGAATTACAAAATGTTATCTGCTGAATAAAGAAAATGTCCTGTTGAATAAAAACTCCTTCCGGTGTCAAGAATATATACCCTAAAACTCTAAAATGGACTCTTCCAGAATATTTAGATATGTCGAAACCCATGATATATTCATTACAAACATAGGGTCAGTGATTGTGCCTTCCAAGTACCATTCTACACCATACATGGATCATTTCGAACGTCGGTGTCTTTAGTTCATGTGACCAGTAAAAGGAGTCGTATCTTTCCACATGAGTAGTCTCTTCACTGAAACCCCCTATAGAATGAGGTTCTTGTGACTCGCGAACGAATTCCTCTCTACTATTACCGCCATCTTCGTGTAGTTTCCCAGCCAAATTCACCACATGAAGTAGAAAATGATGTGGCACGGTTATCGCTTGAATGAAAGGACGGTTCATGTTGTACCAATTCTCAAGTCAAGAAATTGAGCCAGCGCCATTTTGTTGCCCTGATCGTCGGTTACTAATACGAGTCTTCCAGTTAATAGATCATGTGCACTTCCGGCCTTTTCTTTATTTTTTAAAGTGACTCCATCAGCCTAAGTGGTTACTGGGCCCGTTATTTGGGGTGAATTAAAAAAGATAAAGATTCCCCTATGCTTAACTAATTTCGCACTAAGCCATTAAGGCGTTTGGAGGAGTGGATGTATAGACCCATGTTATCTTGACCAGAGCACATTTTTTTTATTGCTAGTGGGTTGGGACTAAGTCCCTTGTACTGCGGCCACTTCTGGCCTATTATACCAGCCCCAGATGATAGGTGAGGGTGATTGTGGAGCAATTGATGGAATGAAGATTGGCAGGGGAAACCGAAGTACTCGGAGAAAACCTGCCCCAGCGCCACTTTGTCCACCACAAATCCCACTTGACTAGACCCGGGATCGAACACGGGCCGTCGCGGTGGAAAGCCAGCAGCTAACCTCTTGAGCTATGGCGCGGCCTGACCTCAGCACTATTTGGAGGTGAATGGTCAGTTCTACGACCCGGCCACTTTACAGCCGGGGAAAGGGCCCCAGGTACTCTTTGGATAGGAGGCTGGGTGGGCCCCAGAGCCAGTTTGGATGACATGGAAAAGAGAAAATTCTGACCCTAGTGGGACTCGAACTCCGAGCCCCGGTCACCCAACACGTAGCCAGTCGCTATACCGACTACGCTATCCCGGCTCCTGTAATTTGGGTGTTTGTTATTGAATGCATCCGCAAGCGCGAGCTGGGAGAGTACAATCTTCCACACATCCATATCAGCACCACTTTGTCTCCAGCAGTTACGCATTCCTCCACTTAAGTATCTCGCCTGCAAGAAAGAAAATAGAGTGACAGCGATATTTCAGGATTTTCGGGCCATTCTGTATGTATCGATGATTTTCAGGTGTCTGTTCCCTTCGCTTTCGGAGTTGCAGTCCAGCCAATTTCACTGATCATCTCTGAACCTGCTGCTGGTGAGTACGGAGTGGTGACTGGATGGGGAACTCTCTCTTCAGGAACGTCCGAACTTTCCACTCTTCTCCAAGCAGTGAATGTGACCATCGCATCTCGTGAAGAATGCAATGCTGCATATTCCGTCTTTGGTGGCATCACAGAGCACATGATCTGCGCAGGCTCTTCTGGTGGAGGAAAAGGCGCTTGTCAGGGTGACTCTGGAGGTCCTCTGGCTGTTCGTGGAGAACTGGCTGGCATCGTATCCTGGGGAGGTGGTTGTGCTCAAGATTCGTACCCCGGCGTGTATACAAGCGTTGCAAGCCTTCGTGATTTTATTACTGAACAAGCCGGAGTAAAGTAGAGCTATGACGTTCATAGACATTACTTGCTGCACATAACACCTTGAAGAGCACGTTGCTAAGATAAAGTTGCTGCTGAGAAGGGACAATTCTTTCCCAGACAGTGGTATTACTCGCCTGTGAGTCATGACTGTTATAGTGTCCTAGATGGGGCCCTTTGCAATGTCTGTACTAGGGATTCTTCAGGGATTTATCATTAAAGTATCTCTAAATATTAACGACTATGTGTTTTTAGAGTCTGTATGTGCAGTGTGAAATTTATAATCAGTTCTTTCTTTTAAATAATCCATACCAACTGTTGTCATGAATCTGCGAGCCAAACTGCTAATAGAATATCGAATTTACGAGTAATATACAAGCATATACGAGTAATATTCCCATGAAACGGCCATAAAGAAGTAAAAATATGATATTATTGACTGGATTAATTATTTACGTGAAGTTAGCAACAACTGGGAGGCCATTTTGTGCACGACGATAAATTTCACTGTTCCATCAGGAGCGACGAATTTCTTGTCGATCGAATATCAGCTTCTCAGAAGGATTTCTGAGTTAGTTAGATGACCTTAAACAGCTGAGCCATTTATATATGAATATTATGTTCTAATAACAGTAAATATTCCTGTCAAATAAATTTCTAAGTAGATTTTAAGAGTTCTGATAATGGTGCATAACGCAAAGAATTACTGTTTAAGTTTTCTATCGTCCGGTATTCTAGAAACTAGAAAATACGACGTTTCGAAACAGGATCTGTTCCATCCTCAGGTGAGGGGGAGACACCCAATCAGTTGGGTCACTTAGAAAGACCTAATCTCAATCATTACTTATAAAATATACACAAGAGGGGAATGCATGTGAATTTTGTGGATCTCTGCTGAAATTATCTTTTATGCTTCCACGAAATGCTTCGTGAAATACGTTCAGATGTGAAGTACAGTTGAGTGCGGGGAATGTACGAACTCCAGAGCCTCAGACGCAAAGCTGATCCTAATAGAAATGACAAGCACGCAATATCTATAATCGCATTGCAAAACTGAAACCACTATCAGCAGAAATCCTGCGGAAACAAGATACTCGATGATAAATTTTGCATTTATAAAATGATACACACCGTCAGAGGCAGCCACATCGTAAGTGTACGCATTACAGGGGCATCCCGAAAGACCGGAAGATGCATCTACTTCTTGATCTCCACTTTGGTCTCGTTTATTTTTGTTTCCTGACGTACAATTCACTTTACTCTAGAAATAGTATTATATTCCAGGATGTGACGTCATATAACCTGGTAGAAATTTTGGGATGTTTCGCAGGAACGCGCTGTTTCCATATTCATACTGAAGAAGAAGTCTTTCTTAATGTTTGCTTGCTGACTTTCTTCACTAAATCAACTCTGAAATGGAGGTAGCGCATTCCCCGAAATCTTCTGTAAATTTCCACCAGATTACACGGCGTCACATCCCAGAAGTTAGTCCCCTTAATTGTCATCGCCACAGGTATATCAAATATTACATGCTTTTGTCTAATTGAACGTTTTCTACATGTACAGCCACAGACATTCCTAATTGATTGCTTGAAATTGTGTTACGAGAGTGATTTAATTTGATATTGCAAGGCATGAAGAATGCGCATGCTTACATTGTACTTCCGACCCCTTTGGGGTAACCAGAAAACATGAGGGTCTCATCACCACCTACAGTTCTCTGAGACTAATATACAGAATTTATGCAACACTTCTCTCCGTGAGCATGTTTTATCCGCACATAACAATTTAAGGTTCCTTATTTCATCTACATAACACCTACGATACGTAGGATAAATCAGATATCCTTACAGTATTTGCAGGGTTGGAGAGAGATTGAGTCCCTTCATATTTTCGTACCACGTCGCTTTGTTTTGCAGCCTCTGATGATAAACGAGCATGGAGCATTAACTGAATGATAAGCGACAGGGAATACAAAAGTTCCCGAAAAATGAAAGGTTTCCCAGTGTCACTTTCTCTATCGTAATTCCGTCATGGACTACCCAGGGATAAAACTCGGCTCTCCGCGGTGAGACGCAGGTTTTTCTTCATTGCTAGTGGGGTGGGGCTAAGTCCCTTGTACTGCGGCCATTTCTGGCCTATTGTACCAGTCCCAGATGATAGGTGAGAGTGATTGTGGAGTAATTGGTGGAATTAAGATTGGCAGGGGAAACCGAAGTACTCGGAGTAACCATGCCCCAGCGCCACTTTGTCCACCACAAATCCCACTTAACCAGACCCGGGATCGAACCCAGGCCTCCCCGGTGGGAAGCCAGCGACTAACCGCTTGAGCTATGGCGCGGCCCTAGAGACGCAGGTTACTAATAGCCTGAGCTATATCACAAACGTAATAAGTCTTTCTCTAATGTGGTAGGTGTCCGAAATTATTAAGTTGTTATATGAAGTACGGTTAAAATTATAATTTGAATTAGTAAGGCATGAAATGAAATGCGATTTGGGATACATAATATTGCAGATAATTTCGCAAAATAAAATGATAAAATATGAGAGTCCCCAAGAATGTCAGAATGTTATTTATCAACTCATCGGTAATATTTACAAAATTATTTAATATTTCTCTTCGTCAGCATATTATATCTGCAAAAGAAATGTTTGCATTCTATCACATTAATATTTACATTTGAATTACAATTCTATTTTGTCCATAAGTACTGAAATATATGAAAAAAAATACAATATATTTGACACAAAACCTACATCTCATTAAAATTTTAAGTGATTTGTTAGTGAAGTACCAGATAAATCCTTAGTGTGGTTCACGCACATCATTCAGCAGTCAAGGATACTGGATATGATAGGCACTAATGATATACCTTATAGGTCAATATTATAAAACCACTTTATTTAAATAAATTATATTTCAGAAATATTCTCAATGTCTTGCAATATCACAGTCCTAGGCCACACCAGTTTCTTTTGTAACGAAACTCCTGAGAGCTGCAACATTGGAGTACACTCCGGGGTACAATGGTTCACCACACCCAGCTCCCCAGGAAACGATGCCGGCCAGGCGTCTCTCAATAACCAAGGGACCGCCTGAATCACCCTGGCAAGAGTCTTCACCTCCACCAGTTACACCTGCGCAGATCATATTCTCTGTGATTCCACCAGATTCTTCATACGCAGCGTTGCACTCTTCACGAGACACAATTGACAAAGTCACCACTTGAAGCTGTCTTGGAAGGGATGAAGATCCTGATGATAGAGTTCCCCAGCCCGTCACCACGGAGCTGTGACCAGCATAAGGTTGAGAAGTGGATAGTGTAATCGGCTGTACGCTTGGTCCGAATTCAAAGGCAATGGACACCTAAGGAAGAATACAGAAAATTCTTAAGAAACACCTTATTCATCCTCACATACGTTTCATGAAGTTACATATATAACTGTAAATATATATGTATCGTAAAATAACTCATTCCATAATCTTAGCACTGAATATTCAACTGCAAACTTGATATTGCTTCTGTAAGGTCAGAGTTCGAGTCCTGACAGGGTCAAGAATTTTCTCTTCTCCAAATCGTCCAGACTGGCTCTGGGATCCACCCAGCCTCCTATCCAATGGGTACCGGTGGCTCTATCCCCGGGAGTAAAGCGGGAGAGGGGTGTTGCTGACCACTCACCTCTAGCTAGTGCCGAGGTAAAGAAAAAATATGGATATATACAGGTATATCCACTCCCCCATACGCCTTCATGACGTAGTGCTTAATTAGTTGATCACAGACAATTTTACCTACAGCTGCACTTCAGTTGCGTGGTGTTTAATTCAGCAGTAGAATAGTTTACTCTTTTCACAATGAAAGCTAATTCTGAAATTCCCAAGCTACTTCTCTATTTAAATAATGATCATGATATAAAAACCCATGCACCTGAAGTAATTGTATCTGGATTAAAGAATTAAAAAGAATTGCAGTAACTTACCCTACCAACAGCGATGTCGAAGTCGACTGTGTAGTAATCGTATCGTGGGTTAGCAATCAGCTCACCTGCTGGGTGAATGGAACCGCCAGTGCCCCTGAAACTGCTCCCAGCGCGAAATTGTACGTTGGAAGCAGAGATCCTGAACAACAAAATTTGCGCGAATGTATATTTGATTTCCTCCGTTAAAATAACAGAGAAGTAAGAATTTCTACTCTTAGGGAAAAATAATATTGTAAGCTCAAAACAGTAATCAAAACTGATCGGTTAGATTATAAACACAGATCTCAGTCAAGTACCTCCAAAATACGAATCGTTTGAAATAAAAGATACAATGAAATTATGAGTCACAATATACTGACAGAATTCTAATGAAAATAAGAATCGAAGTTACTAATTTTTCGTAATTAACATTTTTAATCCAGTGAAATATTATCACAGCCATGTTAGATGGTTTGTTTCTTCTAAACATGGTTATCAGGGTTTAATCCCGAAAACTTCACGTGAGATTCGTTATGGGAAACAGTGGAGCAGGTTTCTTTCTCTGAGTTCCTCAGTTTCCCCTTGCTAATCATGATTTCAATATTCCTCCATACTCATGTAGCACCTCGCCCGTGTGAGGCGCTACCCAACACCAAACCCCATATCCTCGCATTGCCAGTGTCTTCATGTCTGACACGGCACTAGGTTCCTCGCAGAGTGAGGAAGTTTGACTGTAAAGTATCTTTATTGCCGTCAACTTACCCATCAACACAATGGGCCGCAGTCACAATCCAGGAAGTTCCTATAATTGAAGCACCACAGATGTGGTTCCCAGAGTACTCGAAAGAAAGCTGAAAGAAATCATAAAATATTATTTTTCTTCTAATAATAATCCCTTGTCAATATTCAGTTACTTACTTACTTACTCATGGGGCTGAGCCCTTCTTGAGGAGCCGCCAATTCTGCAGCTACTCAAGAATTTCCCAGCATTTTATGAAACCCGAAGGTTCTTTAACGTGTTCACAAGAGCCCTCCACTGGTCCCTATCCTGAGCCAGATCAATCCAATCCATACCCTCCCACCCCATCTCTCTAAGATCCATTTCAATATTATTGACCAGCCTACTTCTATGTCTTCTATGTCTATGTCTCTTTCCTTCTTACTTTCCCACCAATAACCTGTATGCAGTCCTCTTCTCCCCCATTCGTGCTACACACCCTGCCCACCTCATCCTTCTTCACTTGCTCATTCAAATTATACTTGGAGAAGAGTACAAGTTATCTCCCCCATTCGTGCTACACACCCTGCCCACCTCATCCTTCTTCACTTGCTCATTCAAATTATACTTGGAGAAGAGTACAAGTTATGAAGTTTCTCATTATACAGTTTTCTTCAACATTCTTTCAGGTCAATATGCAGTTAACAGATTATATACTTCGTGAATAATGTCTGAAACTTCTGCTCTGTTCCACACACCACGACACTAAAATATTAAAATTCCTTCAATGATATATTTTCATCAGGCTTTTCAATTATTTGGGTAGTCATAGTTTTACCTGATATGGATAGTTAGCGATATCTGCATCTTCACCCCCAACAATTCGGCCGTCAATGCGGGGGCGTCGGTGTCGGACAACGGCACCTGAAAATAATTAAATTTAGCGTCCAGAATTAAGCAGATTTGTGCCACATGTTTAACACGTAAAATGTAAATCATTTACATTATGACAAATGACTTACTACTGCAGACAATGACTCTAACAAAAGACAGACCCGTCCTCTCGTCAGAGAGGGCGCCCCACAATAAAACAAAAACAAGACCGTAACTGTCAAACTGTAATAAATATATGGTCATGAGTCCAAGACGGGGCTCGACACTAGGACCTACTGACTGACTGACTGTTGGATCCGGAACTTTCAGGCTCTAACAGTTTTAACTTCGCTTTGAGATCTGAGGTTCTTACAGCAGTGAAAATAGAGATTACGGCATTCGGTGTCGATACACCATGTAGCTTCGCCAATGATTTCAAACGTTTCGAAAGCACCAACTCCCTCTATAACAAGGAAAGCAAAGCGAGACAATTTGGGATGTAGGCAGGTTATATACGAAAGGCAACCAATGGGAATAGGAAAGGAGAGGCCAGATGGAGGCTCTAGAAATCATAACTTTCAAGGCAGGCTTATTAGCAGCAACTTCGAAGGTCAGGAACTCTTCGGAGCTAAGTATAATGGAAGTGCTTCCTTTGTCTTTAGAGACGGAATTTCCAAATTTCACTCACTCCTACTCCGAAAATGGAGACAGCGGTTTCTACCGAAACGCTTGTAATGATTATGATACTGCAGAGTGTCATAACATAGTCGGACAGAATCCTAAATATATTGTGTACAGAATACTTACCCAGGCTGCAAGCGACGATGGATGCAAGTACCAGGAAACGAAGCATGTTGCTGGTCAGATCGTTACAGGACTACTCTGTCTCGCTCAGTCCCTTCGCAGTCCATTTATATAAATTGAGAAATGCATGGTGTATTTTTCGCTGGTCATTCAAGTGTGTATCTAGATATCAGAGATTTATCTACTTGCTTTCATTTTGATAGGAAAACCCCATTTCTCGTAAGTATGTCAGGAAATTCTCAGTTATCAATAAGAGTGAGTAAATATTTAATCTGAAAATTTTCCAATTACGTTAATTCAAGAACTGCTGTTCCTTTCCATTTAAATACGCTACAATAATTTATCGAATAGTCTCTTACGCATTTTAAGAATGTCCAAGAATTTAACACCGCAAAAGAAATTATTTAATCACACACTTTTAATAAGTGTTAACTCTATGGAGCAGAGTCTTTGTTAGGAAGTTGATCATCGCTAATCTAGTAAAGGAATTCCCGTGTGTACGGAAACCGAACGTGCATTGCCATGCCCACCAGAGATAACCGCTGGCCCCTCTCCTCAGCCTCACAAATCCATTCCAGAGAACTCCTCTCCAACACTTTTTCTATAACATCAATTTTAATATTATCCTCACATCTATACCTACGTCTTCCAAGCGGTCTCTTACTTTCAAGTTTTCCGATCAAATTTTGTAATTATTTCTCATACCTCGCATGCGCGCTGCATGCACCTTTCCTTTGAGCATCGAATAATTCTATGTTTCTTAAATTTAAAACTTAATGAGTCAATTTAAAGACATTCATGAAAAAGTTTGGCACTAAAACTCCTTAAAATCTGAGTTGTTGATGTCCTAATTATGACAAATTTCTGTTCCGCCTATTACGAGCCTCATAATGGCAATGTTTCTAAACATATTCATCTGCCTTGTCTGTAAAACCTGCTCACGTTGACATCGGATTCTGAGCTGTCACTCAAATTTCCAATCACGTGTCCGAAATGAGTGCCTTCTACCCACGATTCATTTCTTCCCATTACTACACACTTAATTGCAAGATATTTTCTACACTAGAACGTGATCGGCTCTGTGGTCTAGTGGTTAGAGTTCCTGGCTACAGATCCAGAGGTCCCGCGTTCGATTCCCGGCGCTACCAGATTTTCTGAGAAGTAGTGGGTCTGGAACGGGATCCACTCGGCCTCGTGAAGGTATTGGGAAGTTATTTCACGGAAGTGGCGGCTCCGGTCTAGAAAGTCGAGATTAATGGCCGTGGGAATTCATTGCGCTGACCACTCAACACCCTCTATCCGTAAAAGTTGGCACTAACTTCGCCGAGAAGCGGCTGTCGCTCGCTCGGCATAGACTGAAAGACCACGAAGAACGGGACCGGTTTGAAAACTGAAATTGCATAAATTTGGTTAAGGCAAAATCTCGGACCAAATAACTCATAATATCATACGGATGTTGTGTTTCCAATTTACAGTGATGTCCAGGCAGAACTTACGAAGCCTGTCTGCCTACTGTGCAGGATTTGCTCGCAAAACAAGAAAATTCATTTACTTTTGAACCCTTTGGCAGCCCTGCAGAGCGTCTGTTAAGTTCGCCATGTCCGCCCGTCTGTTTATGCTTCCGCCCTTCTTACGCAGAAGTAACTCAAGGACGGCTACGTGAAATTTCATGAAATTTTATTCGGAAAAATTTACGAAGAATTATTGGGTCATTTCAATATCCGTTAATATCGGACAGCTTTAACGTCTGCTTGACATGATAATGTAAATACCTTCCCACGTCATCTCGGCCGTAGCTTGCTAAATATTTGTCTAAGAGAAACATGTTTCTAACAGACGTTGTAAAGAAAAATAAAGCAACTATTTTGTGTCCAGTATGCTTCTGCGTAAGTCATGCGGTTAACTAGTAAACGAAGCAAAAGTGGCCTTAAGAATATATTCAAGAAACGCCGGTCACGGTAGTCGAGCGATCTAAGGCATGTACTCGCTCGGAAGCCGGAATCGTGGGTTCGAATCTCACACAAGGTATAGATGTTCGGTATGTGTATGCATTTGCTCTGTGTTTGTGTTGTCCTGTGATTAGGTAGAGGCCTTACGACGAGCTGACCACACACGCAAGGGGTCCTACCGACTGTAAAATGATCATGAAATTGAATCGGAGGCCAGGGCCCAAGGGGGCTATAGAGCCAGCGAAAATATGTATTCAAGAAATAAGGGAGGTTTCCGAAAGAACCCCGAGATTATTGTTGCCTTTTATTTTCTGTAATGATTAAAGGAAGCCGCATAGGTTTATTATGGTTTCTAGCTTCAGGCAACCTGAGTATTATCATCCAGTATTCTATAGACGAATAATAATTTGATGTCTCTTCATTGTATGGAATAGTTCATTGTATTCTTAATTAGGCCTAACTAGTATCTGTAAATTAAGGCACTTCGGAAAATACAGAATGTTTCTTCCCTATTTTATATAAATCACATTTTCTGATCTGATAATAACGGAAATCAGTACGTCATTTAGTTCCTTCTAACAAAAGCCACAGAATCATGCATGAAGTATGTTTCTACAACCTCGTTTGTTACGGCTTTGAATTTAAGAAATGTCTATAACAATGAGTGAAAGTAACAAGGTAAAATT
Organism: Cryptotermes secundus; assembly: GCF_002891405.2. Classification (NCBI taxonomy): domain Eukaryota; kingdom Metazoa; phylum Arthropoda; class Insecta; order Blattodea; family Kalotermitidae; genus Cryptotermes; species Cryptotermes secundus. The sequence continues at coordinate 359,430 of NW_019721012.1, read as the reverse complement.
GTCTCTCTGCTTAATTAATTAAGCTTCTCGCCCTGAAGATGTGCTGGGGCGTGGGAGTATATCTCCACTATTCTTGATCTCGGTGCTAGATGGAGGTGAGCAGTCAGCTTCATGACTTGCTAATTTACCCATGCGGAAAGAGTCCCCTGTACACTTTGAATAAGGGGCTGGATAGGCCCCAGAGATGGTCTAAAGTTTGCGAAGAAGAGAAAAATTCTTCCTCTGCTGGCAATCGAACCCAGGCCTTCCATTCCGTTGCTATACAGACTGAGCTATCCATTTTTTCCTATAAAAATATATCTCAATTTATTTGTTTCGAAATCCAGTGAAAATTGTAGCTAATGTAAAAACCACTGGAAGGGAGCTACAGCGGTCCGATTTAAGATGTCATCACGGAATTTGATCTTAGGGGAGCTGCCAGAAACCAAAAAATTCTCAATTCGTGACTCGAACTACGCATTTCCTGGATATAAGACAGAATCTTTACCGGTTGGGCCACCTTATCAGTTTCACGAAACTGAATTGATTGCAAGAAGGGAGAAATCCCTATATAGCTGCTAGGAGCATAAATCGTTTTGCGAGCAAGTTCTATCCTTCAGTGAACTATGAGTAGTTGGTTTCTAAAGGAAGATCCATCTCCGTTAGAAAGATACCGTACTGCATCCCATGTACAGGTAAATTAACAAATGAATGTAGAAAACGAACCAGGCAAGTTAGCTCAGACGACACATATTCTGGTATTCATTCTGACAATGGTTGGTTCTAATCAGGTATCGAGTACCCGGGCTGAGAATTTTTCTAGGTTTACTAAGTCGGTTCAGAAAATTGTTAGTTTAGTGCCTTCATTTTTTTAATTTGCTAAAGGGGAGGGGGGTGGAGTCCAGCTGGGTCCACTCGGCACGGAGGCCACAGATTTGTCTGTTGTATCTGCCCCGGGTGATTATGATGATGAATTATTTGGTGGAATGAAGATTGGCAGGGGAAACCGAAGTATTCGGAGAAAACCCGCCAAATCACCACATTATCCACCACAAATCCCACTTGACCAGAACCGGGATCGAACCCAGGTCGCCGCGGTGGGAAATCAGCGACTAACCGCTTGAGCTTAGGTGCGGCCACTAGTGCCTTAAATTAGTCTTTCGACTACTTTCCCAATTCATTATTGGTTGCTATCCAACCATTCGACACAATGTAGCCTGAGTTACTGATAGCGTCGTTGAACATGGAACGTAAACATCACCGTAGCGGTTATTCACCACCGCAATTAGCTCAAAAATACAAAGCCCATTAGACTCCATTGTGCTCGGGTTTGTTTCCCAGTCTACTGATGCATATTGCATCCGGTTCTTGTGGGCGTAAAGTAAATATTGTCACGTGTATTAGTGAATGTGGACAAGATTTGGATTGGTGAACAGATTTATTGGACATTCACAGGTCGTATCTACAAATAATTATAACACTCTAACGCTGTAACTATAGCACACAAAAAATATCATCAATTTCGGCTTGCTAGTCTTTGCTTGGTAAGGAACCTTATCCTGTTAACACGTCACAGCTAAATACTCAACTACTGAACTCCTTTTGAATTCCCTGACGAATGAATATATTGAATTCTAGTCAAAGTCAAAGTCATACTGTGACTGGTCACCTAATAAGTCTTGGTGTAGAGCCCCTTTTGGGGCTCATGACCAGATATTTATTACTGTTTGACAGTCACTGTCTTTTTTTTTTTTTGTGGAGCGCCCTCTCTGACAAGAGGACGGGTCTGTCTTTTGTATACGCTGCTGGCGCTTGCCAGCGCAGTCTTTCTCAGGTCTGAGTCCCTTGGAACTCGCGACCATGTTTTACTGTCTCATACTTAAGAATTCCCTTTCCGTCGCCTCCTACGACTCGCAGGGTCATAGTGGAGGTATTCGACCACGCCTCCACACAGATCTCTATTGAATTCTGGGAGGAACTCTCTTTTATAACTTCGAGAGAAACGAATAGAAGCCACCACACTGAACTGTTCGTCTTTTGGTCTCTTGTATCCGTTGCAGCGGAAAATAGTAAGCCGTTGCCTAGCAAATGGGCTTCCGCTTCTGTTCCTTTTCCGGATTTCAGGAGGTGTTTGTCTAACCGTTGCCTATCAGATAGTCATATTAGCCACAATATATACATGAAAACGTAATGAATTTGAAATGGAATGCTTTTCCTCTTGTTTCTGACTGCCACAGGAAGACCGTTCTACCTGCTCCCGTTACTCGCCTTGTTCTCTTGAGAATTCCTTAATCTGATGTCCCACGCGATTTTATACAAAATGAAGTATTTGAACTTTGTAATTAAATAGAGTTAACTTGTAAAATCAGGAGTTAGATGATTTTAGGGCCGCGCCATAGCTTAAGCGTTTAGTCGCTGGCTTCCCATCGCGGCGGCCCGGATTCGATCCCGGGTTTGGTCACGTGGGATTTGTGGTGGACAAAGTGGCACTGGGGCAGGTTTTCTCCGAGTTTTCTCTCAGTAGTAACACAAGTATGAGTATCATAGAAGAAGACTGGGACCATGTACTTAGGTGGGAAGAAACAAATGTTTGAAGAGACAAAATTTTTGACGAGGGGTTTAGGAAATAGAGAAATATATGTTAGAAAAATATTAGATTGCAAGCACATAGAAACATGACAGAATACATGACAATGTATAATTAAGTTTTACAACGGTATTTCAAAATGGATATTAAGAAATCACTGCAGTTGAAATGAATTAAAAAGGCTAGTAATTAACAGAAAGAAAGTAAATTCATCCCTGTGTGTAATTGATAAAAACCATGCAATAAGGATATATGGAGAAGTGGAGATAGAGCTTCAGCATTCTTCACGTAGGCACAGGATGGAAATGGGTGGCCAGCGTCACGCCCTGGCAGCTTCATTCCCGGGAAAATAACACCCAGTAACCAGACTGGGTGAGCCCCAGAACTGATATGTACTAAAATTGAAAAGTTGATGTATTATAGACGAGGGCTCTACTGGAGGAATATTAATTTAAGCAGATGCTGAAGAGCAGGACCAGAGAGTTAAACTCCGGCACCGCGAAAAGTAAACGTTAAAACGTTCAACATTCAGATGATGGTTTACCACTACAGTACCGGAAGAGGTTGTTTTGACGTGGAACTCACAGAACAGTATTCTAAGTCCATGGCAGAGTGCGTTAACCTTACATATGTTCCCATGTGATAAACTACAACGCTCTACCACTACTACTTCAGGAACAGCGCCCATTTATTCTTAGCCTCTTTATCTTATTTTGAAAAAAGTAGGCTTTAGCGTTCACCATACTGTCCATGTGCCTGTGAATCCTCCCTCATTAAGGCTGAATGCTTGAACCTATATTTATGGAAATTGTTATGAACATAATTCTTGGCCTCATCTCAACAACGTATATCATAAATCCCTCCGGCCGTCTCTATATCTATATTTGTAATCTCCTATATTTGCTAGGCAACAGCTCGGTAAAAAAGCTACCGCTGCAACGAATACACACGTAACAATATAAGAATTATTGGACGTGTCATTCTGTGTGCGTTCCTTATCGTATCAAAAGAAAGTAGGTAATCAGTTGTTCCCAGAATTTCTTCTTACTTTTTATTGGATATGGTTTATTCAAAGATGCTGTTAGTGATGATAACTATTCAGAAGCATATAATTTTATGATATTTAATGTTAATTTGGGATGGATGTTGAAGGAAGAATATGAGAACTAATTTCAGATACTATCACAGAAATTGCCTGCTGGGATTGAGGAAATTTTCGAAACACGTCATTCAGTCAGAATAGGCGGTCTTAAGGTCGAGATTCAATTCTGGCACTCTCTGAGTACAAGCTGGAAGCTTTATCGATTGAACCTTCTTATTCAGTGCGTCCTTACATTGACAGTTCACGAGATGGTATACGAGATCCTTTGCAGAGGGCACTATTTCTTGTCGATTATACACTTTGAGAGGGTGTGTGTATGCATTTGTAGGTATTTTACCGCTGAAGACGAGGAGAGTATATCTGTACGCCACAGATAACATGAATCAAAGCTTCTGTGAAAGCCTCTGCAGTGAACACAGCCTCCTCCTAAGCGCATGCAAGGTTACGCTGCCAGAGTATTGCATGACAGTAAGAGGCACAAGGTAGAGGTTTGTATAGTAGCAAAGGATGTACTGATGTATGTATGCGAAGCGATACGACGTGATATCTCATTAATATTACTATGCGACTCGCCGTTGTATTCTTGAGCATTCAAAATTTGGTTCATAAGAAAATTAAGAGACGATTAAATTTCGGAAAGCTTACTACTATTCAGTTTAGAATTTCTGCCTTTTCGTCTGCTGTCTAAAAACGTAAAAATTAAAACATTCAATACTATAATTTATCCTGCAGTTTTGTATGAGTTAAAACTTGAGCTCTGAAATTAAGAGAAGAATATAGACAGAAGGTGCTCGAGAAAATGGTTCTGATGAGAATATTTTCAACAAAGCAGGATAAAATAATAGGAAGTTGGAGAAGACTGCATAAGAAGGAGCTTCATAACATGTACTCTTGACAAATATAATTATAATGAGCATGTTAAGGAGGATGAGGTTGCAGAGCATGTAACACGAATGGGGCAGAAGCTGAATACACACAGGATATTGTTGGGTGAGCCGGAAGGAAAGAGACCACTAGTAAGACAAAAGTGTAGGGGGGTAGAGAATATTAAAAGGGATCGTAAAGGGATAGAATGGGGTGGTATGGACTGGATTGATATGGCTCAGAAAAGGGATTAATTGTCGGTCCTTATGAACGCGGTAATGAATATTCAGGTTCCCTAAAATGTTTTAAGATTCTTGAGTACCTGAGCAACCGGCGGATTCTCAGGAAGAACTCAGTTTCATGGAGTTAGTTATTCATGCAACTTGCGATCAGCCTCAATGACTGCGGGAACAAGAGCTCATGGAAACCTTTTGCAGTCATTTGGTGATGTAGAGCTCTGAATTGAAGTACACGATTTCAAAGAAAATATTTAAAAGATGAAGAATCTAAGTCCATAGGATTAATGAAAGGAGACCCAAGCTTGGAGAATTAGAGAATATCATGAAAAATGTTATATTCTTATCGGATGTTGTGAGAAATTTTGGTTACTTACGTAGCGACATGGTGTCACTCTTGAGAACAACTACAACGAACTGGAAAAGACCTGCAGGAGTTAAGAGTAAGATTTCTTCTTATACTCGTATTAAGATTGAAATAAAAATATAATGCTCTAAGATTAGTAATTCCTTATTTTAATAAAGATAGTCCTAAAGCATTGTTAAATAGGGATTAGAGGTGACTGTATATTGGAAGAAATGCTTTTACAATACACATCAGCAAACAAAGCAAGGCAAAATAAGCAAGAAAGTCATGTTGAATGATAAAAGACAATTAAGTCTACATCTATTTTAAATAATGTAAATTATCAAAAGAACATAGTTACCAGTACAGTTTTATTTCCGAATGTTCTTGGGGTATAATCAGGCCTCTCTTTCCGCAGGTAAACCAAATTTGGACTGTCATACCTGAGGTGATAAATTGCCGGTTTCTCACCTAGGTGACCGGAGTTCAATTCCAGGTCAGGTCATCTGGACTTTGTGGTTGACAAAGTAGTACTAGGATATGTTCTCTCCAGTTACTTAAGATTATGCTTCCAGTTACCGACTCAATAGTCCCTGTGCCAAGGTAGAGAATGGTGGAGCTATACCTCCAGTTCCCGAGATTTCTTCATGACGTAGTGTTTAATTAATTAAGTGCAAAGACAATTCTTTTTCTTGGCACTACAGCCCCAGTGGGCCTAGGCCTACCTCCATGAACTTCTCCGTTCACTTCGGTTTTTCTAGATCTTACACATTCGGTAGGACTCCTTGGGCGGGTGATCAGCTCGTCGCAAGGCCTCTCCCTGTACACAAAGACAGAAAAACGCACACACACAAAATAAACATCCATGCCCTGAGTGGAATTCGAACCCACGACTCGGTTTCCAAAGGAGCGAAGACACTACATGCCTTAGACCGCTCGGCTACCGTGACCGGCCAGGGACAATATTACCTTTCGAAATATATTCATTACCGTGAACTGTGTTAAGGGATTCCTGTACCGAAGACTTGGGACTATGTGGTCAATATTGCAACTACGATGTAAGCAGTCCCAAGAGTAATCTAACTGGATTAAGTGGTTATGGGGAGCGGCCTATCTAGAAACCCCTGAGGTCACTGGAACCTGGACACGTGACCTGTATTGTTCATTACGCGATGCCGTTCTATCTCTTGTCTCCGTTCTGTAGTGCACTTGTGCATTAGTTTCTTCCTTGTATGACTGTGTGACGCGAGAGAGCAGCAATTGTCATGCGCATGTCTCGGAACTGGAGGTCTCCAAGGCGAACCCCGTCAGAATTCTAATTATAAGACACTAACTACTGGTAAATGAATACGTGACTGCACCACTGCGTTACCGACTGAACATCAAGATAATTTGTGAAAGCTGATAAAGGATGAAGAACTGGTGTAATATAGTATTGAGCAAGTGCTTGTTTGGTGAGGTAGGAAACTGGGCGTTAGAGCAGTGTGAGAGTAGGGAAGGTTTTTGTTAATAAACGAATCCCCGATTGGAAATGGTCCAAGCAAAGAAATGAGAGTGGATAGCATGGGACATGCGGATGTTGGAGGGGGGGTGGATGGATGAATGGGACAAAAGAGGGTGCTGCTGGTGAGTTCTGTGGGTCGGTTGGGCGACAAGCTAGTCGAGAAGTAGGTGTAAGCAAAGCAGACATACTTTACACAGGACCCCTTACTGTGACCCAATATTAAAGTGTAAGTCATTTCCGCTGTAGCCTCGCTGGAACCAGTAACGAACATTACAAAGAGACATCCACGCCTGTGAATTGTATTGACATTATTGATTAAGTTTAGTGTGTAAATATGATTGTCGTAGAAAGGCAGTTCAATGACTGTGAAATTACAAAGGAACTAAGAGAAGAGTTTTCGAACGCAAAGCCCCGAAATATTAACACATTATAAAATGCTACATAAGGTAGAACAGCTGAATCAGTATTGTAACTAGAAACTGAGCTAGGCGAAAGGGGGTTCAATTCCTGATAGGTAAATTCTTTTTCTCTTGTTTGTGTACAAAGATGAACACACCCAGCATCTTATCGGGGCTATTCCCTTCTGGAATAAAGCGGCCGGAACTTCAAGCTGACAACTCGAACTCTTCTGTACCTCAGCTCCTCATACATCTTCAAGGCGTAGTGATTAGTGAAGCACACAGAGGTCTCTGCCTCAGAAAACAGAATTCTACGTAGAGCATAAATTTCGGAAATTGTTCATTAATTAAATTTACAGGGGAAATTTATTGATGTTACTATAATAGAGCTGGTCACGGTAGCCGAGTGCTCTAAGGCATGAACTGTCTTCGCTCGCTCGGAAGCAGGGATCGTGGGTTCGAATCCCACACAAGGCATAAATATTTGGTGTGTGTATGCGTCTATTCTGTGTTTTGTGTTGTCCTGTGTTTAGGTAGAGGCCTTGCGACGAGCTGATCACCCGTCCAAGGAGTCCTACCGCCTGTAAAATGATGAGGAAACTGAGAAATCAGCCGTATGCTCCAAAGTGGGAACAAGAGGAGAGAAAGGTCTATAGTAGAATTGTCATTTAGAAACCAACAAAATTCATGAAAATATACATTGAAGTTACGCAGTCACGAAATTCGAATATCTATTGCCCTTATGGAACCCGAATGTTCATTACTGTTTCCTGGTACATTAAGCCTTATAGTCCATTGAAAACCAATCGTCGTTTCGGAAGAACATATCGCTTCTTTTTTCAGTGTCGAAGAGTAAGCGAAACAAGAAACCGGCATCAAGCAAATCCTACACTGATTCTTTCCTGGCTTATTTTGGATTCTGAAGATGGAAGCTATATTCTCCTACAAAATTTTTGATGAATTTTAATTAATTCTATGATGTTATATCCCAGAAGAAAGAACTGTGCATGAAAGCCTCTGTGAAAATTTCAGACCCTGAATTTTAATCTTGTATTGCTCTCTAAACCGAAGTTTCCAAATGGCCGCTTTCGACGCCTCTCGCACGTGTGCTAATTTTCCAGCCGCCTCATCCCCACCGATTTGATTAATCTAATAATATTTTGTGAAGACTACTAATTATGTAGCTTATTAGGGATACGTAATTTTCTTCATCCTCGTTTTCGTCTCTCTTAGGTCCAGATATTCTCCTCGGCACTTTGTTCTCCATTTTAATTAATTTTCTACACCACAAGCGTAGGCCCTACCAGCTCTGTAGCAATTTCCTGAAAGCGCTCTGCAGGCAATTCCCAGGGAAAGGCATAAACAACTGTCAGTAGGGGAGTTGATAATTTCTTGGTTCTTGATACTAACCAAATACTGAAAGAAATTCTGAATTCTCCAAGTTTCGCCAATCCGTAATATCGTAAGAATGAGAGGCATGTACATCACAATTTAACATAGCTGACGTCATGCTGTGTGGACTTTGCAGCAGTGTGAGCAATGTTGGTACAACTGGTCGCAATTTAGTCTAAATTTCATGGCAATGGTAAGTCTTTAAATGTAAACAAGATTAAAAACGTATAATTGATTCCCGTATGTTACAAATATTGTTCTCTGTGACTCTAAACATTTTATTAGATTTTATGTTCATTTATGATAATGTGACTAATAATTGTGGATTCTAGATTTGGTCATTACATTTTTTGGATATTTCGATTACAATTACACTGGATTTCCATTGCTCGCACTTTGAACTCCTTCTTGAGAACTAATCCCTCATTGTTCTCACTGTCCTCTTTGTCTGATTGGTTCTTGAACTTCTGCTTCTCTGTACTGTATTCAAATGTCGTATTCTGTATTCACCCTCCTTGGCCTCACAGCTCTGCTGACTGAGCCTTATGACCGCTGCAATCTTCGGTGGTCGGACGGTCTAGAAGACACCTTCTCGAAGGGTTCTGTTTCGCTATTCTGATGCGACGGCATCCAGCGCACTGGCCACGTCCGCGTTGTCTCGGAAACGTGCTTTCATTCCTTGGCAACACGCCGATTCCATCTCTTGCATACTGGTTGCGACGGGAACGAAGCTCATTGAGCTGTTGCCTGTCAATGGACGTATCTGTTGTTTTATTACTTCGATATTTCGGCTTTTAGGTGACACGTCACAGCAATGGCACTATATGAGATCGAATAAATGTTTGTTCATATCGTAAGAAACAAATTTACTCAAACTTTTTGAAGCTTTGTGGGATATCTATTTTGCGTGATATGACGATTACAAAACTATCAGCCATATATTTAAGATGTCATAAAACTTGATTTAAACTCTCGGATAATTCAGGGATTTATAAGAACAATAATTAATTTCTTACGTTAACTTATAGAATAGTGCAATTCAAAGTTAACACAAAGTCATCTTGTATTTTTACAGATGAATCTAGAGGCTATGGTATCTAAGGTAAAAAATGTAATAAATAATATTGAAACGTATTCCTTCGGATACTGCCTGAAATTGAGGTCATTTTAACAACAAGAACTTCATAACGTTAGCGATATTTTAGAGAGATGAAATATATAAAATGGAATTGAGGACATCAATCAGTCAACTCAAATGGTTTCTTTACGATACATATGAGTGCTCCTTCCTGCAGACTGCTCTTATAGATAAGAGAATGGAAAAGTGGAGTTACGCAATCAGGGAAAGATATTAAGTATGTGCTTGTATACTGCAGAAGTGAGGGGCGCGTGAATTCTTCAAGGAAGAAAAAAGTAAATTTGTCCTGTACTTAACTAATTCAGCACTACACAATGAAGACGTACGGAGGATTGGATGTATTGACCCATGGCTTCTTGATTTCGGCACTAGTTTGAGGTGAGTGGTCAGCTTCACGCCCCGGCTGCTTTACCCCAGGTACCTGTTAGGTAGGAGGCTAAGTGGGTCTCAAAAACCGGTCTGGATACTGTTTTGAAGGGAAGAAGTCTTCTAGATATCTGAAAATTTTAAGTGTGTTTCTGAAACATTTCAGTAGACTCCAGGTCCATTATTCACTCAATCACTCACTTATCACTTCTGATTGGTCTCGGAATCCTGTATTCTTTCTTCAATTATCCTTTTGATTTCAGACATAAATTAACTGCACGACATGGGGGCTTTTAAGTATTTTGACACCTCAAGCCTCTTAACACATAATTTCAAGGGGACCCCCTCTTTACATCTCAGTGAAAATTGCAGTTCTACATATTTCTGTAGAATTCTTTCCGGCTGTACGGTGTCAGGCGTAGCCTAACAGCCTTATATCACCTCTGAACTTAAGAGTTCCTGTACAGTCAGGAAAGAAATTCGGGAAATATTTCTCTGACTGCAGTAATATTCGCCTAAAGCACCAATTTTAGTTTTACTGACTTGCCGAAATTATGCGTCGATGCAATTATATTTGAAAGAACTCCTGCCAACTCAAGTGACAAGTCTTAGGTTATGTCGTGATTCCCTTACTGGTCGTAACTCACAGTTTGAGAAACATTAGTGTAATAATTAAAATCGGATAGTAGGAGATATACGATGTATAGAGGCACGCGGTAGAGTCGTTGGTTGAGACACTATGCTACAAGCCGGAAAGTCGCGGGTTCGATTCCCTATCAGGTTATTGATTTTCTTTTTAATTTACCTAATCCCTCCAGTCGAAATGTGGTCCTCAAGCCGACTCAGCCTCTAACAGAAATGAGTACCAGGAATCTTCCTAGGGTTAAAGGGCTGCTGGTGCGTAGGGCTGACAACCTTAATACCATCTGTGAGCCGATTGTCTAGAAAGCGTGGGAGCCTCGACCTCTCACACTCCTATGAGCGTTCACAGCTTGTTACAAGGATAGCTTCACCTCTTTTTTATCTTACCTTTACCTATTAAGGGATATATTTACTCGCTACTTTGTCGGCTGGGTAGAATTTACTCGCCCACGTAGAAACGTGCTTGAAACACGAAAGTGAGCATATAAATTCCACTTCCTACGCAAAGCTAAAGCAGCAAACCAAATGCTTTAGCGCCGTTATTACCGAGACCCTCCTCTGTATACAGCTCAGAATCAGTTCCATCAACCTTCGATTCTTACAATTAATCTCTCCAAAATCCATCTCAGTGCCACTCTCCAGTCTTTAGAAGTACTCAAGTGAAGGTCTTCAGAGAGGTTTTCCTTACTAAAATTCTGTTTGCTTTACTTTTATGCTCAATATAGCCACATGATCGGCCCATCACACCAAACTCTATCTTACTGCCCTAATGGTATAGATAATGTAGACATCAAGAAATGTTAGGCAAGTGAAACAAAGCAAGCTTCGGTAAAAATTCCTGTTTCTTTACTTATTAGGAATATTAGTTACGTTTATCAATATCTCTCCATTAACGTGTCTGAATAATGATTCCCTCCCGATCTTGAGTTCAAATCTGAGAGTTAGTTCAAGATTTAGTGGTGAAAACCTGACGCTGATCATTCTGAGCCCTTATTTATTTGGAAGATTATAGATGACCATGAAATTTATTTCTAATTAATTCTCGGTAATTTTAATTTCAAAAGTCTTATGTTTCGATATTACTGGAAATGTATTGTGATCTTTAATATCGTATTTCACTGTCTGGGACGTGCAATACGGTGTTTATGTTGAAATTTTCTAGATTCTGGCAGAAACAAGAAGTCCGGAGTTATGACATTTACGATCAGTCATAAATTTAGCTCGGGTACAGGGAACCGGACGCGCCTAAAAGGACAGGTCAGAGCTTGTTACAATTGCCTGTGAATGAGGGCCAGTATGATTGGGTTGCCTCTTTCAAGCTTCCCACGGAAGATGGGATGAAAATGTATATGTCAACACCATCTTTCGAATTCCCGGCGTGGGGGTGCAAGCCATTCCACAAAAGGAGAGACTTTCACAATATTCCGAACTGAACGGACGTGACCCTTGCACGCTCCGGGGCATAGCTAGCCGATAGTGTAACGCTGTAACTTAAAGCTAAGAATACATTAATTTAACAGTGTGGTGACTTAGCAGGTGAATAAACGTCAATTGGCTCAACTCTCAGAAAAACGCTTTCTTCGGCATCGCTACCCTGAGACTCATGCGAACCGACCCAGCTAGTTTTCCGTACCTATACCGATCTTCCTTAGTTTGATCTGTGAGGACAACTTCCAGTAGCCATCATACACTGTCCTAAGGTAGAAACAGGTGTAGCAGGGATAGCACCATTCCGACTGCGCTGATACAAGCAAAGGCGGGTTGGAAAAGAGCGGTGTTAAACCCTAACATTGAAAGATATCTGCCAGAGATCGTGATGCAAAACTTCAGCACAACAATAATCAGTAATTCAGTTGTTAGAAGAAGTAATCGTCATGAAACCCAGGCAAAAGTTCTGTTTCCAATCTTTGTTGGTCTTGTACTTCTCTCATTTCTTGCGATAGCTTGGAGATGTATCTAAATTTACGTTCGACTAAAAATTTTCCAACAGGAAATATCAGTGAATTATAATTATATGTGTTAGGAGTATTATCCGAATACGGTGGACATGAAATAGATCCTAGTTAGAAAAGGCGGAATGAAGCGTCCCTCACAGGATACTATATCTGTTGTGAAGGCAGGAAATGAATGTCTCCTCCTCCTTGCACATGCTGTCTATCCTTGCCGTTGCTGAGACATTTAGAAAAGATGAACTCTCTGAAATGTCGCTCTGAAGCAGACATTCCTATATTCTACGAACCTAGTCATTGATTCACCGGTCACGGTATCCGAACATTCTAAGGCATGCACTGTCTTCGCTCGCTCGGAAGCCGGGATCATGGTTTCGAATCCCAAAGAAGGCATGGATATTTGATATGTGTGTTTATTCTGTGTTTGTGTTATCCTGTGTTTAGGTAGAGGCCTTGCGACGAGGTGATCACTTATTCAAGGAATCCTACTGTCTGTAAAATGGTCATGAAACTGAAAATCAGAGGCCAGTTCCTAAGCTGCCTGTAGAGCAAATGAAAAAAGTAATTCATTCATTCATTCATATTTCCTCTTACTGTCCAGAGAACACAGGGCATTTGTGAAACGTTATGCTTCACTTCAGTATCTTAATAGGATGGAGAGTCGGTAGGAACACTTGGACGGTTGATGTGCTTAGTACATATGCTAAATTGGAAGTCTTGTTCGTAACTTTAAGTGTTGGGCCGTATTATCCATTTCCAAATCTCTCAATGGATTTCTATAAAACTGTCATGAGACGTTTACAAAACCACAGTCAGACTAGATTCTTGATAATGCGTGTCGATAGAGCACAACCGTCAAGATCAAATTGAAACGGACAAACATTTCCGAAAAGAAAATGTCCATTATGCAAGTTGTAAAATACAAGCCTTAAAAGGCGTCTCCTATAAACGTATTTCAGGATTGTGTGCAGGTGTATAATGAAATCTACGCGCCTATTCAACTGAGATATGCATTCAAATTGCACTTTCAATACACAAACCTGATCCGTATAATGGCCTTACGTAGAACTACTTCAATACAGATATCCTGTAACTAATTTTGTTAGTTACTTTATGAAGCGTTCAGTAGCTAACTCAGGTAGCGTGGAGTAGTGGCACTTGGTGAACTGGAGAAGATTTGAAAGGAAGCGGCTACGGCCTAATCGACGTGCTGTCCAAGAATTTTCTTGAAGAAACTGAGGAAAATCACAAGAAACCTCAATACGGAGCTTCGAGGCGAGCACTTGCCGAATGCAAGTCCAGTGAGTCACCACTGAAAAAGCCTGCCGCATGGAACGGACAACTTTCATTTGGATCCCAGCGATTAATATCAAGTACCTAATTCTATGTAGGAGCACGCGGCAGCCTAGTTGATTGAGGCACTATGCTACAAGCAAGATGGTCGCGGGATCAAATCTCGATGAGGTTGCTTTTATCATTTTACCTCAACATTCCAGCCGCAATATGGCCCTGGGGTCGAGTCAGCCTCTAACACAAATGAGTACCAGGAATATTCCTGGGCGTAAATGGCGGCCGTCACGTAAGGCTGACAACCTTACCGCCATCTGTGAACCGATTGTCTAGAAAATGTGGGAACTTTGACGTCTTTACGCCCTTTACCCCCAAGAATATTCCAAGAATATTCCTGGTACTAATTTCTCTTAGAGGCTGAGTCGACCCCAGGGCCATAGTGCGGCTGGAAGGATTAGGTCAATTGAAAAGAAAATCCAATGACCTCATCGGGACTTGAACCCGTGACCTTCCGGCTTGTAGCATAGTGCCTCAACCAACTACGCTACCGCATGCCCCCACCTTACTTCAGTTCCTCGCAATAATAAAACACAATAACACCTGCAACAGTAATAACCCTCTAGGAATACGAATATGTTTAGCTCTGTCGATCGCGCTGAGCAAACCAATTCCTTTTCCCCGAAGACAGAGACAAGAGTCTAGTATCCAGATGTCGTCCCAAGTAAAAATCAAGATGATGGATTATGCAAATTTTATTGATGCACCATCGTCAAGAACTATTATAAATTATCATATTGAGAACATATATTTACGAGTACTTTCCGTAGTAACAATATAATCTGTTTCCCTGGCACGGTTGTCACTCGAGGCGCACAGATAACGCCGCTGTTGGAAAATAATTATCAACGAATTCTGGACAGTGATAGCAGCCAATTTCGTAGAAGGATTTGTATCAATGACGCGTTCCTGGTGGGCATAATAGAGATATGAATTCAATATTCGTAAAGTTCTAACAAGCTACTTGCACTACATATCAGATTTTCCCAATTAAATTCGATGTCATAAGATATGATAGTGAATATTGACACATGCAAGTTTGTGTATATAACACTGCTGAACATATTCTATCAAAAGCAGGGTACTGTTGATTCAGTTGTGTACTGTTTTTACTTGTGTTCCACTCAGCTTCTAGTAATTCAGTTTATATAGCCTTGAATGACTGAATGGTTGAGAATTTTTAATTTGAACGACTGTGAACTGTATTATTAGTGACCAAAATTTAAGGTAATTTCCAGGACAGCAGTTAGGATGGTCAGCGCCTCAGATGAGATTTGAACTGGGAACCTCCCGCATAAAAGTCACAAGAATTACCTCTTGCGCCAGCTTACTTCAGGTATGGAACTGACAATAAGGATTAAATGATATCTCAGGAAAAATTTGTTAGGCGGCCAAAAACATATATAAATGTAAACAGTACTAGAGGGATTAGGAGCACGCAATTAAGACAAATTAAAGTTGTCCCTGTGCTTAACTAATTAAACACTACACCATGATGGCGTAGGAATTAATGGCTGTATAGATCCACATTTTCTTGAAGTCGTCAGTATCTGGGGGTGAATGATCAACTTCACCCCGCGGCTGCTTTACCCCCAGGAAAATTGTCCTCGGTGCCCATTAGATAGGAGGTTGGGTGGACCCAAGAGCTTCCTAGACGACGTGGAGAAGAGAAAATTCTTCACGCTACCGGTACTCGAACTCCGACCCCTTGGTAGTCCAGTCCCTAGCCAGTCGCTATACCGACTACACTATCCCGGTTCATCCGATGAAGATTCTGATTATGAAGATGAAACAGTCTTAACATTTGAGTCTGGAATTATGGCCTATATAAATTTGAAAATCACCAGTGCACGAGAATTTTAAATCCCTGTTCTTCAGTGCGGATTTAAGATGAAAAATTCT
Organism: Cryptotermes secundus; assembly: GCF_002891405.2. Taxonomy (NCBI): domain Eukaryota; kingdom Metazoa; phylum Arthropoda; class Insecta; order Blattodea; family Kalotermitidae; genus Cryptotermes; species Cryptotermes secundus. The sequence goes on along the minus strand of NW_019721012.1, from coordinate 343,678 downwards.
GTAATCATTTTATCGTTCATTCGTAACACAACTTTACAAATATTTGAATAAGATCAAGAAAAGCATTGGACATAATTTCAGCACCCGTAACTTTCTCGCGTCCTATTCTTAAGGCTCAGTACCACCAATATAGACGTTCACCACATGTTCTGAAACAATTCACATCCATAAATTTATTTCTGAAGTGAATCCTCTCAATCCCATCTCGCTTTTCCAGGCTTCCGTTTTCGAAGTGCTTCCCTACCGAAGTTCCTTTTGCAGTATTTGTAATCAGCAATCAAACTATGTGCTTTGAACATCGTAATCTCCTCCACTTCACCCTCATATTAGCAAACGTCGTACATTTCTCAGCTACTAAACATCGAATTCCTTGAAATCCAAACACCATCACGGCCGATGGAAAGAACTGATTCAACAAGAGGCTTTGTAAAGTTCTTTAACGTTGACGTTTTAATTGCGAGCAGGTATTAAATCTACCCACAACTGACGGCTGTTTGCAACTGCTTATTTAATATACGTATTCATAGCTGTCTTCTTGTCTGGAGGCCGCCTACTCAATCTGTAGACCAAGGACGAGCCAAGCTCCAGTGACAAGGGATCCACTTAAAACTGGCATCGATCTTTATGAATTAGTCGATATATTGATATTTATTGAATTCTCACCATCGATAGCGCTACTAGTATTTGTAATCTGAACAATATCTCCTCTCGCTGATACTAATATTAAAATACTGAATCTGGATAAAGCCCACCAGTGAAACACCCAAATATCTGAAGAGCAATTCAGTTTACGAAACTTCCCACTGTTTAATTCTATGCGCATTTCTCTTATTTCCCCCCCGCCCTTTTAGATGCAGATATGAAAAACACTGTCCTCGGGGACGTGACACAGTACACAGTGGTAGACGTTACCGATCTTTAGGAGGAACGTCGATAAATGTCTACTGGACTACGAGGCGTCATATCCCAGAAAGAGAACAAATACGTCCTGTCTTCATTTATTTCTTTGAAATATACGTAAGGAATGGGGGCACGCGGTAGCGTAGTTGGTTGAGGCGCTATGCTACAAGCAGGAAGGTCGCGGGATCGAGGCCCGATGAGGTCATTGGATTTTTTTCAATTTACCTAATCCTTCTGGCCGCACTATGGCCCTGGGGTCGACTCAGCCTCTAAGAGAAATGAGTACCAGGAAATTTCTGAGGGGTTAAAGGCGTCCGGCGCATAAGGCTGAAAACTTACCGCCATCTATGAGCCAATTGTCTAGAAAATGTTGGAACCTCAACGTCTTACAAGCCTATGGGCCTCAACGGCCTGTTACAGGGATACATTTACTTCTTATATGTAAGGAACAGATGTGATGTGCACCTGGAAAATTTTAACTTACAAACTCCATTCTAGCCTACGTTTCTTGTTTTGAAAAAGAAAACAAATGAGGTTCCTGAGGCCATATTTCTGTCTGTGTGTCTGTGTAACCTCCCTAATGGCGCGCCGTAACTCAGGCGGTCAGCCGCTGGCCTCCAACCGCGACACATCGGGTTCGAGCCCGTGACTGGCAATGTGAAATTTGTGCTTGAGAAAATGGCGCTGGGGTAGGTTTTCTCAGAGAACTTCGGTTTCCCCTGCCAATCTTCATTCCACCAGTTGCTGCACAAACACCCTCACCTATCATTTGGGGCTAGTACAATAGGCCAGAAGTGGCCTCAGTACTGAGTGGACTCAGTCTCACCCCACTAAGAATAATAAAAAAATGAAAGATAATAATCTCCCTAATTCCTGAAATTCAGAATTGTCTAGCTCACATATTTCGGTGTCGGACCACAGAGTAGAAACTACACACCAAAGAACCTCTGTTGTATCAAAGGAAAGTAGAGGATTAGTTCTTCCCAGAACTTCTTGCTTATTTATAGTTTCTAATTTATTTAACGCCTCTGAGGACTGAGGAAAATCACGAGAAATGTATGGTAGGGTGTCCTGTGGCTCTACGTCAATCCCAACTGGGCACCCCCAAAATAAACATTAGGACTGTTGATGTTACACGCCTCTGCTCGGCTATGTTTCTGGTGCCAGAGTGACCTCTCAGTGAGTGGACTACACACTGACGGCAGATCGATTCACTGTGTGGGCGAATTATCCCGTACCCCGTGTACGGTTCTGACTCACTGGATTATGAAGTGGCAGTTCTGAAATTGAAAATTGTTATGTATTCACACGAAACGTCACGTAACTAAGACTAAATTGCGCATCGAATTTAAATCAGATACATCAAGGTCATTCGAAAGGCCGCGCCATAGCTCAAGCGGTTAGTCGCTGGCTTCCCACCGCGGCGGTCAGGGTTCGAACCCGGGTCTGGTCAAGTGGGATTTGTGGTGGACAAAGTGGCGCTGGGGTAGGTTTTCTCCGAGTATACTTCGGTTTCCCCTGCCAGTCTTCATTCCACCAAATTCTCCATTATCATAATCATCCGGGCAGGTACAATAGACCAGTCAGTGGCCGCCGTGCCGAGTGGACCCAATTGGACTCTACCTCCCCACTAAGTGAAGATCAATCGAAGCTCCAACTATAAACAATTCATTTACACTTTTTTAATTTTTTTATTGCTGGTGGGGTGGGACGAAGTCCCTTGTACTGCGGCCACTTCTGGCCTATTGTACCAGCCCCAGCTGATAGGTGAGGGTGATTGTGGAGCAATTGGTGGAATGAAGATTGGCAGGGGAAACCGAAGTACTCGGAGAAAACCTGACCCAGCGCCACTTTGTCCACCACAAATCCCACTTGACCAGACCCGGGATCGAACCCGGGACGCCGCGGCCATTTACACTTTCACTGATACGTCAAGTTTTCGGTGTGAGTTATGAAATGTTAAAATATATTTCTATTAAAGGCGGGAAATATCTTAACTTGTTGAATAAGTATTAGCCTCTCAATGACGATTCTGAGGACTGAAGAAATGAAAGAGCTGACATGTACAGGAGCTGGATTGCCCATAGAAGTTAAGCAGAGAATTTCAGGTTCTCACAGATATGGTTATGAAGAGGTCTTCTAAGGTCTAACGTCGTGTAGTCAGTTGAAAATCAATTGACGTTTCGGGGGAATATATTTTTTCCATATTTTTTTCTGTGGCACTACAGTCCCAGTGGGCCTAGGTCTACCTCCATGAACTTCTCCTTTCACTTCGGTTTTTCTAGATCTTACACATTCGGCAGGACTCCTTGGGCAGGTGATCAGCTCGTCGCAAGGCCTATACCTGTACACAAACACAGAAAAACGCACACACACAAACTAAACATCCATGCCCTGAGTTGGATTCGAACCCACGATCCCGGTTTCCAAGCGATCGAAGACAGTACATGCCTTAGACCGCTCGGCTACCGTGACCGGCATTTTCTCCATATTCAGGGTGAAATAATGAGCTCTGCTCACCACCTGCTTTCACGCTGCTTTCTTGTTGGGCTTACTCTTGATATTGAAATTGGAGGCGACATGTTCCTGCGAAACGTTAATTGATTTTCAACTCTCAACACGACGTTTTATGGCATAATATAAAACTCTTCAAAACAAGAAGGGAGTTAACAATCATAAGGTAGTCTATTGGAAGAAATGGATACTAAGAAGCAACGTAGGAAAGGAAATTAAGGAAGACAGGCTGCTAAGAATTCTTAATATGGTCAGTAAACCATCATCATTGTATGGCAACGGATGTGCTGGACTCTGAGTAAAGCCGAGGAACACCAAACCGGGGCGCCACAGGACAGGTCAGATTCAAGAGACTACTGTTTGGAGTAACGAAAGGAGACGATGCCCGACATGAAAACATTCAGCAGCAACCTCTGAAATGGTGCACCGTCTGTGAAATGTCTGAAGTACCGTCAGAAATGGAAGGAGCACGGCCATTGGATGATTGAAAATCGTCTAAACAGAGCAAGAATAAAATACGTTACTGGAAGAGAAGGAAAATTGGGAAGATCTAAAGATAAATGGAATATCCAATAATTTATTTTCCTTCGGAACTGGGTATGCAGTACGCAAATTTTTAGAGGAGAGAAGAGATAGAGGAAAAGTCTGCTCCATAGAACAAATTTAACTATCCAGCCAGTCAAATGATTTGCTGAATATTCAATAACTTATTATTTGCTCAGTGTGCTAATTTCGTGGCTAGTAATTCAGCCACTCACTTATCCAGGTAGCCATCATTCAGACAACTTACCGGATGTGGCTACTGTCTTCATCTCCAGGTGAAGAAACCGCTCAAACTCAAATCTTAAGTGCAGCCCATCATTCTAACCAGATTCTCAGACACGCAGCAGGTGCGTTTGACTTCACATCCGAAGGCAATATTATGGGTTTCCCAGCTTGATTTTGTGTGTCTAGATTTTTTTTTTCTTTTTTCTTTGAGCGGAGTGAGGCTGAGTCCACTCGGTACGTCGGGCACTAACTGGCCTATTGTACCAGCCCCGGATAGTAGATGATGAGTGTAGAGCAGTCTATAGAATGCGAAATGGCAGGGGAAAGCGAAGTACAACGAGAAAGCTTGCACCACTACCACTTTGTCCACCACAAATCCCACATGACCTGAACTGGACTCGAACCCAGGCCCCCGCCGTGCGAAACCAGCGAGTAACCGCCTGAGCAATGGCACGGCCGCGCAAGTGCCTATCACAGAAACCAATCAATGATAAAGGAGTTTGCGCTTAACTCTGTGGCACCACTTCGCGCTGCGATTCCTGGAGAGGAGTCTACACTGTGTATGAGCGATAAATGGCCTTCCCTTTCAGAAAGGCTCAGGTGGCCCAGTTATGGCCAATGGACTATTATTTGGCATTATCCTGGTGTAAGGATAGTGGGGTTGGAGATTGTCCAGGCATGTAGTAGGCTCCACCCTTTGTGGATCGGTAACGCAACTGAATTCGCTGATCCCGTCACTGTCAGACCGGTTTATTCCGGGAACAATTTTGTTTCTGCGGCCACGGACTCGGACAAAGGATCGGACGCCCATCGCGCTCAAGCTGGGCAGACCCATAAATAGCGACACCATACGTCCCGATTTTAAATTAACTATGTACACTTAGAGCATAACTTATTCCCCGAGGGAGACATTTATTCTGAAACAGCCTATTATCTGAACAGAGCTTACTTACACGAATAAAACATGTGGATAAGGGACTTACTGTTGTCTCAAACTAGTGGGCTGGAGCGGTGCCTTGTGGCCCTAGCTAGGGTCGGTTGACTCTGGAACTTCAGTGCATGTGTGCTTTCAGTGCAATCTAAGCATAGAATTTCCATTTTATTATTTCTGCAGAGGGATATCTCAGTTGGTATAGCCACAGCCTAGATGACAGGAGTTCGATATCGGGGAGAAGGAAGAAATATTCTCCTCTCCACAGTGTCCAGACCGTCACTGGAGCCCATCCACCTCTCTCTCCGGCGGTAGGACAACAGGGCCGTAAAGATCACCACTCACCTTCATCTAGTGTCGAAATAAAGAACGGTTGAGCTATACTTCCACACCCCAGTAAGTCTTCAAGGCGTGATGCTTAAGTAATTAATGAAATACAGGGATAACTTTGCCTTTTTACCTTACTTTACTTTAGAGCTTTATTATTAATGATTTCCGATTTCCTACGAGTGACGTAATGACATCAGTGATCACCTTCAGCACAAGAAACACAAAGCGGCAGTTCAAACGGGACTTTCAGTTACGAAAGTTATATAATTTCTCTGGGTGAAATTCTGTAGCCCTAGAGGGTGCGCTAGCATACCATTCAGTTAAGCACGACAAGTATTTGTGCTATACTGACTGCCCATCTGAACCGGTTTCGCATATTTTTCATCGAAAAATTCCTCCTTACAGACAAAATCTGAAAGTACTTTAGCGAATGTTTTGGACCATATATCAGAGAAGAATTCCACAATAACTTGTCTGAAGCCAATTCTGTTCCTGCAAATAGGGATGAACCAAATGTGTAAACTCTAACATCAGTTGTATTTTGATTATTCGCTCTAATAAAAAGTGTCAAGACGAAATTATTAGGCGTACACTCATTCAAGCAAAAGACACTTGAATTTTTTTCGATTTTATTCAAGGTTGAATTAAAGAATACTAAATTACAGAGAAATTTTAACTTTGTTATGACAACACCAAAACAAAATTTGGGGCATATTTTCGAGAGTACACCAATGTAATTACTAATTATACAATTAAAAAAAAAAGAACGGGAAGGGGTACAGACGCAATAGGCTGTGCTAGACGCATTGTGCACAACTGTACACAAAGGGCTGCGACAAGCTTCCAGTGGAAGTTGAATCACGGTAGGTGCTAATGTAAATATGTATTGACATCTGTACAATTTGTGTTATTGAGCTACAGCTTTTCTGTAATGAAGGTGATGCTGACTGAAAAATAAAAGTTATTGAAGAGTGCGAACGAACGCAGTCTGTTGTTGCTTTATATATGAGATGGAGAAGTAACGAAAGTCATGAGCTCTAGAAAGTGTATTTCAGTAGTAGGACTAAGTGCAAAAAAAATGTTCTTAATATGAGGGTTATTCGAAAATTAATTCTTGTGAGCTGTTAATAAAAGAAACAATTAGAAAAAAATGTTATTATATGCAAAAATTACGTATATACTTAAGCTACCTCTCAACATAGTCACTGCCGGAACTGAGGCGCTTCTCTATGGGGGAATAAGTTTGTCTATGCTTGTTTCATAGAAGCTTGCCACCTGTGACCTCAGTCACGTTTTGACAACTTCTATCAACTCCTCAGTACTGTTGAAGCACTGTGATCCCAGCCAGCTCTTCTTGTAGGTAAGAGTAAACAGATGGTAGGCACTCAGAGCGAGATCAGAGCTGTAAGAAGGGCAGTCAAAAGAACCCCCAGTTGAAATGTTCCAGGAATGCTTGAGTGCGAACAGCTGTACGCGGAAGGGCATTATCATGGATAAGCACAACTAACACACTGCATGTCAGCATTCCACGCATTTTGTTCTGAATTTTCGGCCTTCTGCAGTTATTTTAGAGTTTCGCAATAAACATCTGACGATATTGTGGTCCCCTTTTTCATGACTTCCAACAACAACATACTTTTCCTGCCTCTCTTCAGCGTGAATATTTGTTCGCCCATCTTTGAACATTCTACACCACTGTCTTACAGTTCGTTGACTCATTTTATTTCGGCTGTAAACCACGCGAAAATCATGAAGAAAGCAGTCTTCTGGGATTTGGCACCGTGTATATGTGGTGTTAACCGACGTTTCGGAGGAACGTATCGCCCCCATCTTCAGGGTAGAAGAAAAAGTATAAGAATTCTGCAAGCGACAATACCGTGAGAAACGGTAAAGCCGAAACGTCGGTTAACACCACATATACACGGTGCCAAATCCCAGAAGACTGCTTTCTTCATAGTCACCGCCGTGAAAGCCTCAAATCTTACACGCGAAAATCATGTTGGATTTTCGCACTAATCACGTAGTTTGCATGAGGAAAACGGATAACAGCACGAATTTCGTAGCTGGTGGGATTATTAATCGCAGAACACAACATGACTCACTCTGAAGAGACAAGAACAAAAAATACAGAGTGATTCAGAAAGATGGACACAATTTCAATTGACTATATTTCCTGAACTGTATGTTGCATTTGAATTCTGTAAAGTACATTTGAAAGAGGATGTTACAAAGTTTCTAGTACTACCGCTAGTGCCCTCCATCACTGCGTCCCGGGCCGATCGCGTGTATCGGAGGAGAACGTGGAGTGCATTCGAGTGAACTTTGAGCGCAGCCCAGTGAAGTCAACCCATAGTGCTAGTAGAGAACTTGGACTATCGCAAACAACTGTGTGGCGTGTACCACCTCTTCCCACAAATTTGAATGACCTAAGAAACTGTATCACAGCTGCGGTGAACTCAGTGACGCAAGATATTTGTCATCGAGTGTAGGATGAATTCAGCTACCGTCTAGATGTTATCCGTGCAGCCTGAGGAAGGGGGGCACATTGAACATCTATAAACTTCCATGTATGTATAATCAAGTGTAATTTACAGAATTCAAATGCAACATATAATTCAGGAAATATAGCCAATTGAAATTGTGTCCATCTTTCTGAATCACTCTGTAGATGACCAGTTATATGATAGTTTACAAGGCATGAGTCATGTAACGCCACATCGCACGCCCGAGCTCTCTCCACTCCTACATTAGCTGCCTAAATTAAACGGGGTTTACTTTCCGAATAGCCCTCGTATATTCCAAATGGAGAGTAACAAATGTAAACTCGGCTCAGAGGCCGTAGCCGGTACGTCCCATTTCGAATCTGATTCTGATTTTGTGACGTCTTATGACGTCACGATCCGTTTCACCCGATTTACAATGCCCTCCTCTTGCACCAGTGGCTTCCTTTGGCCTTCTGGGAGTGCGGTACTGTGTACTTGTGGGTTCTCCCAGTTCTCTCTCTCCGTCGTAGACATCTGGTGAGACCACGTGATGTGGTGTATCGTAAGTCGAGAATTCAAGTTCTGGACTGGATTTGGTTTGGACGGACGTCTCGGTAGCTTGGGACCGTTGTCCCGCGGCTGAATCCTGTTACCGGTAAGGTTGCATTCATTTGTTCTGTTGAGAGACTCAAAGTAAATTTTCTGTATATGTTTGTTGAAGGCACGAGCAGAGTTACGTTGTGTTGTCTTCTCGCTGGGCATGGCGAATTCGACTGTATTCATGCCTCGCTTTGTGGTCCATGAAGTCTATATTACTTAAGGTTGACCTGTTTCTTTCCGTTGTGATATTTATTGCATATTCAGCAGAAGCTTAGACTAAGTTGGTCGTTCGCATAGTAATTTCGTGTTTCTTGTTTAGTCTTCTGTGTCTGACTCCGTACTTCAATTGTGATTATTAAGTTTTGATGACGTCGCCCTGTACATACGGACGTAGCATACTTCAGTTTTGCTTCACACTTGTTTCTATATCCGTATTTATGTGTAGGGACACTCTTCATGTATTTTTGTTGTTTCATTATTGTTTTGTTTCTTATTAAATATAGTGTTACTTTATATCTCTAATTTCTTCGGATTACATGCCTGTAGAATGCGTTCTCTGTCACTACGTAAGTAGTCAGGCGAATGATAGCTGAGTGCTGCATCTGTCTTACTCTCTAAGTTCACCTTTAGACAGTCCGCGCATCTGGGGAGCAGTTGTAGACACTCACCCAGAATCGGAAACTTTGAAGTCGTCAGTCTCTCAAGTTGAGTGGGCAGACGGAGTGCAGCTTTTAAGCAGTGGCTGATATTTGTGTATCATGGCTTAAGTTATTTTACGAAGCCAACCAAGCGTATACTTATGCGATCCAATTAGTTAATGAATTAACAGAACAATAAAAATAGGAAAGGAATTAGAAAAGTGAGCGTGGGGTGAACTTTCCATTCTACATTTCAAAGATGAAGTGTGGTCAATTTCCAGAATCTTATGTACCCCTCCTTATTCTTTTCCATTCGTCGTCTCGCATCTTCTGTCTCTTCTTAAAGTGTAGTATGATTCTCTTTTCAATAATACGATACCAAAACCTATGAAACACAAGTATACTTCATGGGTTCGGGAATTTTGAAAAAATTACTGTAGTCATCCATTCATCAGTTCATACACTATCGGCTCTTTATTATGTCTATTTGTTGCCATAAAATTTGAGTATCAATATAATACTTGTGGTTTTACGACGATGTACCACAGAATATAAATTTAGTGCCAAATAGGTTCCAGTGTACTTTGTTGTATCATTCATTTGATGATTTACAATGTAAGCGATGAAGATAGTGAACTTTATTTACGCATTTCGCTCATTCGTCTACTTAATATGAGAAGATGTGACATGAAAGGCATTTAATTATGAAGTGTTAAGAAGAATTTCGGTACAAATATACTGTAGCATATGGCTTCTCACGCCTCTGGTTATGAAGAGCTATGTTCTCTCTGTTGTAACGCCATGAAGTCCGGTGAAAGTCAATCATTCGAAGCGTCACCTGACTTCAAGAGACTACACGGCGCTATGCCCCAGAAAATAGAATTCTTCAAGAAATAAATTGTCTCTTTTTCCCGATCAGGCAGATAATTACGTGTGATTTTCCTTTCGTTCCCCTGCTTGGTTCAATCCGCTCAGAATGAGTGCGTATGAGAAAGATCTGAACCATATTCGGTGACAGGCCTGGGCCTGCTTGTGACAGCTCCACTATCTATACGCACTGTTTATCCACTTCCGTGGTTCTGTATAGCGCTCACAATCACAGCCCCCGGCTTGCGTTATCGCGTCGGGTAACTTTACCGCAGAAGTGCTAGAGATAACTTCGATTCACTTCACTCTCAAACCATTATATTGCACTACCGTACAAGAATGACAGAGACTACAAGCTTTCGCGGAATTGTGTATGTACGCGCATTGGCTTCAATTCCGCAAAGCGTCAATTATGAGATTTTTTTCCTCTGGCTACTTGCTTAGCTTCATCTTTGACCCTGAAGATGGAGGCGATACGACCCTCAAAAACGTCAGTCTTTTTCCGAACTACACGACATTTCAAATCCGAAGATAGTACTATTAATAGTCACCACTGTGAGAACATCTAACCCAACAAATGTAGAATAACTCGCATGTACAGAAATTAAAATATATCGTACAGGTACTGTCGAATGCTCTTAAAACTGAAGCATTTACCTCCCTCCTATGCAGTTACACCAGTAAGTCTATAATTATTATGCTTAGTGATTATCGTCGTAGACTTAGTCGTGTGGCGATATTGCCTTTCAGAAGAAATCGCCAAAACCTAACCACTTATATCACTGGCAACTTGTCAACCACCATGCAACACAATTGTATAGCATGCCGCCAAGATACTGGTCGCACGCCATGAAGTGTGATAGGTATGATGGACTGTGATGTCACCATGGTGTCGTCGGAAATGGTGGCTCCGTGTGTAAAGTTCCAGATTTGAAGCAAAGTTCTTGGGACCATTTCACAATATGGGACTTTCAGTTTTTCTCAGAATATGGGAACCCCCTGAATAATCTGGCAGATAACTCAACTAGAATGATACTCATTATATGAATATTATCATGTATGAAAGAAAAATTACGTATAAAATATTCCTTATTATATTTACGCTTCCTTTTTAGTTTTACGTCAAAGAAAATCCTTCATATTTAACGCAAGGGAGTTAAGGATTCTTTTACTTACTCGTTACAATTCTTTAGATTGGTCCGACAGTAATACACAAATTTAACATTAAACATATCCTTGTTCAAAAGGTCATTGTATTTAATGAATCTTATTATCACGCGGCAAGACTCGTTCGCTGATATCCTTTGGGTTTTCAGAAGAAATGGGCATATAAGAGAACCTAGAAATAGATGGAAACACTTGTTAAAAATTTTAGACCTCACAAAGGTGCCTATCTACTCCCACATTCTCCTTACGTGTTTCTCTCTCTGAGAATATAGGATGTCATGTTGAGACGTCTGTCTTATGTATGGAACTACCTATCAGGCTACACGGACTTTACATCCTAGGAGAAAGATTCAAGGACAGTTTTGGCATTACAGGCCAATTCCTTCAGAATGAGAAAGAAGAAATTTACAGCTCGAGCAGATGATACTCGTGTACCATATTTGAGGTGTTCGGGTTTCAAATCTTGACACTGACCCCGGCTTTCCTGACTGAGGTTTTTCTCAATTGCCAAGGTCCCTAAAGACAAATTCCATGACTGTACAATGGATTAGCTTACGAAAGCTTCCTCCCACGTTCTTTCCAATTCACTAATCACGTTGCAATTCAATGTCATTGTCTGAGATACATCGTCGTTAAAAAACACAATTATATAAAATACGAGTATTTTAAACTATGTAATCTTGTAGTCTTAAGGCCATATATTTCGATTCTGAAGATGGAGGCGATTTATTCCTAAGAAGGGTCGCTATCTCTCCGACTTACATGACGTCAGTACCCAGAAGACTTCCTCTTCATAGACACTGCTGTGCAAAATCTGACGTAACACAGTTCCTAGAATTACGATAGTGCAGTACAATTTTTACAAAGTTATCACTGCAAATTTCCCTGAACATAAAAGAGAAGACCATATAATTACGTGTATATAGAACATGAAATAGCAGCTCACGGTGGCTGCTCTGTCTAAAGGCGCGTCCACATTACTCGTGCTCGTGCTCGTGGTCGCCAGGCTTGTGCTCGTCGGGAGACTCGTCTGGCTTTTACTTGTGCCCGTATATCTTCGTCCACACTACCTCAGTCGCTCGCCAGGCTTCGGCGGGTGAGGATCCGTATATTTAATCGTAGTGTGTATAGGCTGTAGTCGTATATTAATTTATTGGATATAGTTAAAAATTAAAAAATTGCTTGTCTCCTGACTTTTCATATCGTCCACATTACTCGCGAGCATAGCGAGTCACACGAGCACGAGCACGAGTAATGTGGACGCGCTTTCAGGCATGAACTGTTTTCGCTCGATCGGACGTTGGGATCGTGGTTCGAATCCCACTTAAAGCAAGGATATCTGTGTGCTTTTATTCCGTGTTTGTGTTGTTCTGCGTGTATGTAGTGGCCTTGTGACGGACTGATCACTCCTCCAAGGAGTCCTACCGTCTGTGTAAAAACGATTACGGGGCTGAAGAAGAGTCTAAGGCCCAACAAAGGACTGTAGAGCCATTGATCAATGAATGAATGGATGGATTAATTAATTAATTAATTAACAAAAACATGAAATTCGTTTTCGAAACATCTATTAGCATCATTAATAAATTTTAACATTATCAGCTTCATTAGATTGATCGTGGATTTGAATCTTATTTTGTTCAAGTATTTAGAGACCTATGCTTGCAACAGATGATTGGTGCTTTGGCCTATTAATTACAAAGAGATATGCAGGCTTTGAATATGCTCTGTGTTGGGTCGAAGCTCATTTATGCATCTGACCACATATATGCGCGGTATTTTTGTGAAGCAAGGGAACCAATTTATTTCTCCAAACACTCTCACACAGAATTTCGAATAGGAACCACGCTGCGTTGGTATAATGCAGTTTCATATAATAAACAAGTACAGATAGTTGTATGTTATTCACTCAAACATCGAACAGAGCACTGTGTTCATCACAGAATCTACGGCACGAATATTGCCAGTATGTTAGCCCTGCGGAACAGCGAAGTGAGTGGCTGCATTTCATATACCGAGAGGTATTTCTGGCCCATCCTATAAAACATAAGTTTTAGTGGTCAGTTAATCACATCAAGAACCCGTTTATTGTGCTACATCTTTGTGACGTGTAATGCAAAACAGTACTAGAACAAGGGTGCATATGTGCTTCTTTTGGCTTATTTTTGACTTCACACATCGTCTGGTATGTAAAAGACAAAAAGACAAAAAAACCACGACGTTTCGGAGACTGGATCTGTCTCCGTCTTCAGGTGGATAGGGAAGGATAAACCTACTCAGTTGGGCCCCTTAGAAAGAGCTAGTCTCAATCACTGGTCCAGTGAGGTAGGTTTATCCTTCCCTATCCACCTGAAGACGGAGACAGATCCAGTCTCCGAAACGTCGTTGTTTTTTGTCTTTTTGTCTTTTACATACCAGACGATGGATGAAGTCCAAAATAAGCCAAAAGAAGTACAGTATAAAACATCGTCAGAATCCTTTCAAGGGTGTATATGTGTGGATAAATTTATTCTAAAATTTATTTTTAGTTCCTTTGGGTAGGATGAGAGAGTCAACTTGGTACATCGGCCACTAATTGGCCTATTGTAGCAACCCCGGATTATAGATGATGAATTTGGAGCGGTCGGCTGAATGATAATTGGCAGGGGAAATCTGCCCCAGTGTCACTTTTTCCACCACAAAATCCTACATTACCTGACGTTGGCTAGAACCCGGGCCGTCACGGTGAGAAGCCGGCGACTAACCACCTGAGCTACAAAACAACCAATTTAGTTTACGACTTAGGCGCATCAATTAAATTCGTCAAGAAAAGGGTAAAAATCCACTGACAAACTGTATTTGTAATAGGACACTTCAAGATGTCTTTTCACATAAAAATTATGATGATGATTACTTAAAACAAAAAATCAAACTCCGTAGTCTCTAGTCCGCAAGTGAACTATACCGACCGAGCAACCGCCGCTTGTAGGAGAAGTTAGTGCCAAGTTTTGCGGTTAGAGAGTGTCACTTGGTCAGCGCAAAGGATCTCCACGGCCGTTAATCTCGGTTTTCTAGACCCTGATCCGCTGTTTCCTTGAAATTGCTCCTCAGTTATCCTCACGAGGCTGAGGATCTCACGCAGCTAGAATTAGAATTGGGTCAAGTTCTAGAGATGGAATTCAAGTGATTGATAAGAAATAGCAAGCAAGTAATTCGGCGATACACAGAATACTTCATGTGTGATTTGAAGTGGCAGTGAAACTGTGATAAATCCATTTTCGGGATACAACTACTGAATACCAAGAATCCTACTGTGCTTGCAATGATGAACTGTAAAGTGTGCAGATCAGCAATAGCGTTGTATTGCCTGTAGTCCCAAGTTGTGTGAATACAGTGTCAATAAAACCAATCATGCAATCCGGAACCCTTCTTATAAATCACAAACACCTCTTGAACGTGAAAATATTTTGTATCTGGCAAATCGTTTCAGAAAAAAATGGTAACATTTAACATGTGAATGAAGTACATTACATGTAAACGTGTAATTCTGAATCATTTACTATGAATTCTTTGGGCAAAATTGTCGAAATTAACGCACATTAAGGAGGTCGTTTTCCATACCCATCCATTTGTTTTAATTCCTGAATTACAGCGCTGATTTTCGTCAGATTTCGTTTCGAGTAACTGCACTAGAAATTTTTGGACTAATTTAATTAAGGTTCAAATCTGCCTACGACTGGTTCCATGTAACAGCCACCGGACTGTTGTTCTTCTCAAGAACCACTTCATTGTGATACAATAAGTAATTATAGCATTAAAATTTTTCATGACCATGAAACCGAATAAAGTAGAAGCAAATTCTAAAATTGCGCTTTCAGAAAAAACGTATGGCTTACTTCTATTTGATCCCAGAAGTCAAGCATATAATTATATGAATTTACTGTTTACGTTGTTTTTAGCGTTTACCACTCATGGGCTACACTTATATATATTTATGAAAAAACTATTCAAATAATAACGAGAGCCTGGGTAGCGTAGTCAGTATAGCGACTGACTATGGGCTAAATAACCGAGGGGTCGGAGTTCTAGTCCCGGCAGGGTAAAGGATTCTATTTTCTCCACGTCGTCAAGGCCGGTTTTGGGGGCCACGCAGCCTCCTAGCCGATTGATATCAGATACCCTTTCCCCTGAGGTAAATCAGCCGGGGTGCGAAGCTGACCAGTCACCTCCATCTAGTGCCTAGATCAAGAAAATATGGATCTATACACCCACTCACCCATACGACTTCATGGCGTAGTGCTTAATTGGTTAAGCAGAGGAACGTCTATATTCTTTACACTATTAATATAATTAAGAATGGCTTGTTCTGGGTTGGCATATTTCCATCTTCAAGACTTAGGCATCATGTTTCTCCGAGGCTACACAGTATCACAACCCAAGGGGCTTACTCTGATAAACGCTGTGAAAATAATGAAAAATTATGCATAAAGTAGTTCATTATAGTGCTACCGTTTCATGTCTGCGTATAAATGTCTGTGATCTAGGCAAACAAATAAGGTAAAGAGTGAACCACTGCCATAAGAATTAGAACATACAAAACTATAATTTTGCCTCTGGTTTTGTATGGATACGAAACTTGGCCTCTGACATCAAGGGAGGAACGAGACTGAGGGTGCTTGAGAACAGGGTGTTGAGAATATTTGGACCAAAGAGAGATGAAGTGATAGATGGTTGGAGAAAACTGCACAATGAGGAGCTTCATAAATTGTACTCTTCTCCAAATATAATTAGAATGATTAAGTCAAGGAGGATGAGGTGAGCTGGGCATGTAGCACGAATGGGGAGACGAAGAATGCGTATAGGATACTGGTGGGAAAACCAGAAGGAAAGAGACCACTCGTAAGATCAAGGAATAGGTGGATGAACAATATTAAAATGGATCTTAGAGAGATAGGATGGGATGGTATTGATTGGATTGATCTGACTAAGGATAGGGACCAGTGGAGAGCTTTTGCGAACACGGTAATGAACCTTCGGTTTCCATAAAACGCTTGGAAATTCTTGAGTAGCTGCAGAATTGGCAGCTCCTCCAGAAGGGCTCAGCTCCATGAGTAAGTAAGTAAGTAAGTAAGTAAACCATTGCAACATTTGTTTTAATTTTGCTGAAATAGAGGAAGCGACTGAATGAAATTTTTCGGTGATCAAGAGTTTATGAACGATACATTAGAGTATGCCATAAAATTCGGAGCGAGGAAGATGTAAATAGGAAGTGTACGTTTTTATAAACTTTGGTATTGATTGCTATCAAGCAAGTTAGCTCAGTGGTACTGGTTGCGCCTTGTATTCGGGAGGCGTCGAGTTGAAGTATCGGCGAACACTCATTATCCTTCCGTTTTCTTTGCTTCCTCAGAGCCTCCAAGCAAACGCTGGAATATTACCTTAAATCAGGCTACAACAACTTCTTGCATCCTCTCCAGTTCATTAATCTCTCCATCCGATCAGCTTCTAACAGTCTCGTTAAATGAGCTTCAAGCAGACATAAACTGCTCTTTCATAAAATTATAAAAACTATTTAAATTTTGTACTTAAGAGAAATATAATATCTGCAGTAATTTTAGAGGGAGTTATTTTATGTCGCCATCAATGGCCATTCTATTGCTTAGGCGGTTAGTCGCCGGCTTCCCACCTCGGCGGCTCGTGTTTGAGCTTGGGTCAGTTTATGTGGCATTTGTGGTGGACAAAGTGGCACTGGTACAGTTTTTCTACGAGTACTTTGGTTTCTTCTGCCAATTCGCATTGCACCGATTTCTCCATAATCATCATCATCGGAACATTATCATTCGGGGCTAGTACAATAGGCCAAACAGTGGCAGCAGTACCAAGTGGACACAGTCTCACCCCATGAGAAAAATAAAAAAGAAACATAAATAACACGTTGCCATCAGCAGCTAGACTAGGCAGCTTCAAGCAGTAGGATGACAGATATATAATGAAATGGATAATGTTTCGAAAGAAGCGATTTCAAGTTAATCGAAGTTCAGTGTAAGCAATTGCGTGGCCGGGCCGAAAAAAACCCAGGAAAACCATGAGTCATCATTGTCAATTTTCTAGCCGAGATTCAAACGCAGCACCTGTCTAATACGAGTCCAGAGGACAACCGCTGCGTCAACCCGCTCGCTAATGTGTACCTATTAATACGAGAGATATCCCATAAAGCATTTAGATAACGAAATAACAAGAAGCAGGTTTCTACATGAACTATTGGATGAGGAATTAGGAGAAATACAAGAGTTATGCCTTCTTCATGAAGAGTTAACGGGAACTGCGCTAATATTTGGAAACACTTAACACTGTTGTTGGATGGTTAGTATTTCTGCATCGCACCCTCGGATTACAGGATCAAAACCCGTCTCCTAGGCCTGGCTAACCTAATGCTCTCCAATTCACAATCTCCTAACCATCTTCTTCCACTGAAAGCGCGTTCTTATAAGGATGTTTAATGTAGGTTATTTGTACTAAGTTGTATTTTATATATATCCAGTGTTAAAATTGTTATTTTTTTGTGGCCGTGATGGCTCAGTAGGTATAGTGTCGGACTAAGAGCTGGATGACTGGGATTAGATCCCCGGCAGGGGCAAGATCTTTCCCTTCTCCACAGCGTCCAGATAGACTGGGGCCCACCCAGTCGGTACTTGGGGTTATTTAACAGGGGGTAAAGGGGCAAGGGGCGAGGATGCCCACTCACCTTCACCTAGAGCCAAGGTCTATAACAGTAGAGCTATACCTCCGCTCCCCCATACGTCTTCATGTAATAGTTATTATTTAACTAAGCATGGAGAGAACGTTCCCTTTATTAATTTTGATTTTATAATAAATTTATTTAGAGAAATTAAGGAGTTAGAAAGCTGGTGGACACCACAACAGTGAATAATATATTAATAATCATTCCAGTATATATTTTGGGGTTCATAGTTCTTGACTAATATAGTTTCAGGTGTTTACATGCTTATTAAATTACAAACATCTAAGTTTCAATTTAGAATTAGCCTTAACTAAAATCTCTGGCAATCTTCGAAGGCTATGATTATGCTAATCATAGTAGCGGATTTCTATACTTTCACTAGGACCTACGAGAATTACTACAACAAATGTCCATGATAGCCAGTTCCCACCATTTGAACAGTCAGCAGTGCTATGTATTTGTTCCAACAGTTTGTCAATGTTTGCTGGATACGAGTAATCGGTTTATTGGGTCTGTCTACCTACCAATCCCAGTGATTGCATGGATATTCGAATTCGGGGTAGCAACGCCTGCGGCACTTCAAGGGAATCACACGTTCTTAACTAGAACATACGAACTGGATGTCACTGGTCCATGCCTACTCATGTTTTCAGTAATCTACGTTTACTTTTCATGCTGTACAATGTGTTGAGATCGGATTCATGTTTAAGTAAACGTCATAGCAAAGCAGACACACCAATTAAATTTGTCCGCACATCCGGGTGCATGTGTCCCCGCATCTCGGCCGTTCTTTCCTAAACTGCATTTCCCTTGATATATTCCTAGCATTTATTCGTTTCTATTCTATCGTCTGTGAGTTAGTATTTCGCTCTTCCTGCATCAGGGGACCGAAAAATCAGGAGCAGCGTGCTAATTTAGTACTTTTCTTGGTTATTGTTATAAAATCTCTCTTGGGCTCATACCAAGTTTCATACTCATATAAAATAAATAAAGACATATATTTACGTATATAATGTCTGACTTATTTTGAGACATAGAAGCAGGCTTACGAAATCGCCTTGCTATGTGTATCCCCCTACGGTTGCCATGCAACGACTGGGTAAACATGCCCCTCTGCAACGAGTTCATATGGTCCGTGTCGTATCAAATATTTTCTTTGCGATTTCTTTTACTTATCAGATCTCTTTTCATTCATCACCCCTTCCTTCCTTCATCTCCCTAATCTTGAAGAATGTCTCTCACCCAGTTTTTGCATTCTGGTTGGCCGGAAGATCGGTCGGTCTGTAGGTCGGAAGGGGAAATCGCTGTTAGCCTTCACCAGCACAGTCTTTCTTGGTTTCGGGTCCTTCACGACTCATGACCAAATTTTTCTTCGTTCCAAGATCACTTATATGTTTCGAAAAGGGAGGAGCTGGTCTTCCTGTGCAGGCAACATATTTGTTGCACCGCACTTCAGCAAGTGTCTACTCTCAACGACATAGCGTCCAGGTAAGGGAACTTGCACATTACGGACAGCAAACACACTTTGTCACTTTACCATAGTAAATAACTTCTGTATAATATATACAGAGAA
Organism: Cryptotermes secundus; assembly: GCF_002891405.2. NCBI lineage: Eukaryota > Metazoa > Arthropoda > Insecta > Blattodea > Kalotermitidae > Cryptotermes > Cryptotermes secundus. Next base: position 324,189 of record NW_019721012.1, on the reverse strand, counting down.
CATCTGTCAATACAGACTTAGCAGTGGGTTATGCCTTAACTTATGTAACCACTGCGAAACGGTAGTTCCGAAATTTCTTCTCCTTCCCTCCAGTCACCTCTGATTGGCTATTAAATTGCTGCTGGTCCTCGCAAGCAAATTGATTCTTCGTTCCGAGCCCCACTGAGCTCATAACCACATTTTATTATCTGACGACTCTGGGAGCCTTCAGATCATTCCCTTACGTCAATTCTTTTTTATTCACCCTTCCTATTGTAGAAGAGGTTCTTACATTTTTCGGGTATCCTAGCAACGGCACGATGTGTATTCCCGTGCTGTCACTCGTTCAACTCTCGGAAGTGACTGCGGCCATTTTGCAGCGATAAGGCGAAGGATGCAAATAGATGGAAGCATGAAGAAATTCGTGACGTCACGGCGGCTACGTTGCCTGCCAATAACACTGAGTTGCCACTACTTTTCACGCATCTGGTCTGGCAACTTACTTCTCGTCTGTTTTGTGTACGGGTGTGATATTATGTGTCTCAGATCTGAAAGCTTAACTTTTGTACTTGTGTTCTTGGACATCTCAGTAGGTGGGGTCCTCTGTCGCACGGCTGAATCATGATACCGTTAAATGTGTATCCTTTCCTTTTTATTAAATGCGACAAAGTAAGTTTTCTATACATATTTTTTGTGCGCACGAATAGAGTTGTGTTGTGTTTTCTTGCATAGTCCGTAGTCCTATTTTTTGACATGGTGCATTCAGCTGTAACTGTGCGCCTTTCTGGCGTCTGTGAAGCCTGTGTTGCGTAACATTGTTCTTTCCGTTGTGGTATTTATTGCATATTTAACAGAGGTCTCGGCTTTATACCAAATCGACGATGAACGAGTTCTTTCGAAAATTGCTTTGTATTTCATGTCTAGTCTCTCGTGAATGGTTCCTTAAGTCCAATTTATTTACTTCTTCCCGATTACGTCATTCTGTACTTAATTATTATAGGTCAAATTTATTTTCCACTTATTATTAGTTTATGTATTTACGTTCAGACACACTGTTCAAGCGTGTTTGTTGTATAATTATTATCTTGTTAATTATTATTATATAGTATATTGCTGTTTTAATTCTATTTTGCCAATCACCTTGTCCGTGCGGTCTAAGGCATGAACCACTGTCTTCTCTCGCTCAAATACAGAGATCGTGGTTTCGAATCCCACGCAAAACATGGCTGTATGTATTGTGTGCTTTTATTGTCTGTGTTGTTCTGTTTGTAGGCAAAGACCTCATGGCGGACTGATCCCCCATCCAAGGAGTCCTACCAACTTTTATAGGATCAAGAAAATTAAAAAGCCAAGGACAAATAAAGGGCTGTAGAGCCATAATAATAATTCTACTTTCTTTGATCTATATGTCAGTAATTTTTAGTTCCTTGTCATTACGCAAGTAGTCGGGG
>NW_019721012.1:264427-322704 GCF_002891405.2 Cryptotermes secundus | reverse complement strand
ATTTACTTGTCCCGTCCATCTTGGGAGCATTATTGAAGGACCAACCGGAATCGGAGACGTCAAAGTGGTCTTTTCTTATGTTGAACAAACGGAGCCCATACTCAAATTTTGAGTTTCGGGCAGATGACCCTAATGATTACTAATATTCTTGCTAACAGATAACCATTAATACCTGTTCAGACACTTGAAAAGAATTCGTTATATTTATGTGTCCCATAGAAACAAGAGAAAATGTAAGATTTGATGTTTTCACGGTGATGACTATGAAGAAAGCCGTCTTCTGGGATGTGGCGTCGTGTAGAAATTGTGTTAACCGATGTTTCGGAGGAACGTATCACCTCCATCTTCAGGGTAGAAAAGAAGGAGAAATCCGCGAGCGAATCAGCAGAACATGTGCAACAGAATGAGTCCAGTCGAGTAAACACAGCTGTATAAGAGAAGGAGAGGAGTGTGGCTATTTCCTTAGGTAGCCACACTCCTTCTCTCCTTCTCATGGGAAGTTCTACTCCTAATGTACTGATACCATACAAAGTATGAATTATGCTACATCTTCCTCTCACGGAAGTTCCTGCCTCTAATGTGCTGTTAACAATGGTATTAATTATAATATTTTTCCTCTCACTGAAGTTAATACTACCAATACAGCGGTACTATATAAGAGCGAAATAGGCAACTTCCTCCTGTCGCTAATATTAGTGCAGTCAATTTTCCGCTAATATGGAGAGTATGAATTCAATTTACCATTATTAATATTCACAATATGGAATTTATAGGGAATCGGTCACTGCTAACTTAACACGGAAACAGGGATAAAAATGCCATCACCAGCTGTCCCCTACCAAACAAATTTCTGGAAATTTAGAACCACAAAATAGACAAATATATAAAGGAAATTCCGCAGTATCTTCTGTTACATTCATATTTCATAATTGCCGCTTTATTACTAGTTTAAAACTCATGGCCTTGCTTCATAAACATTCTCTGTGGTTTAATATGCTCCCACAAACAGCTGTCCGAGAAAATGGAAACTGCTATTTGTGGTTTCTATATTCAGTATAACTACTTCCATATATTCACATTATTATCACCATCGCTATCAATATTGGGACATTAGGTCTCCTGATTCAGTAATAACACACGCATATACATGTCTGTTTTGTGTGGAACACTTCACATACATCATTAAATATTATTCAATAATGAAGTACTCTAATGGATTTTAATGCTATTCTGTGCCATTAAAATGCTTAAACTCTTTCCAAAGATGTAATTTAGATATCTGTATGATCAGTTAGAGATGATTTGTGTAATACTGTTACATAGAGATTTTATCGAATTCCATATACAAATTCGTTACACTTGATATTAAATTTTGAGGAAATTATATTCTGTGGCTAAGGATAAATTAGCTATGAGAGAGCTCATATTCTTTTGGTGATGAGATTGACGCCGTTGATTTTGGTACACTGCTATCGACGTTTCGGTTTAATACTGCGCCACATCTTACAGAAGAGTAACAATGATGGAATAGATAAAGTAGCTATATTGTTAGATGGTTAGCGGACTTAATGAAAATGGAGACAGCGCCCAGATGGAAAATTGTACCCAGAAATTTACACGCGATTATGCAGCCAGTGATAAATAACATACAGCTAGCCTCGACAATGCTTTCCATAGAATGATGGCAGAGCAATGAAACACAGAGCTTTAATCGTGCAATTGCTAACAGTGAGAGGCAAGTTTCAGTGACAGCAATATTTTCTAATATTATTTAAATATGCCAGTTGAATTAGCCTCTACTTTAGCGTTTCGGGTATTATATAAAGTAACTCCATGAAGCAGCCAATCGCTCAGCTACTCAAAATTATCCAACATTTTATGGAACCCGAATGTTCATTATCGTGTTCAAATAAGCCCTCCACTGATCTCCATTCTGAGACAGACAAATTTAGTCTAGAACACCCCGTCCAATTTCTCTACAATCCATTTTGAATATTATCGCCGTACCTATGTCTAGTTCTTCCGGTTTTCAAACAAAAATCCTGCATGCATTCCTCTTTTTCCTTATGTGTGTTACATAGCCTCCATATCTCTTAATCCTTTACTTGATCTTTACAATTTTATTTGACAGTTCCTCATTGTAAAATTTTCTCCAGTCTCCTATTATTCCATTCCTCTTTGTTCCAAACATTCTTCATATCACCCTGTTCTCAAACACCCTCAATCTCTTTTCTTCCTTTAATGACAAAGTTTCACATCCGAACAAAATTAAGGGGAAAGTTATAGTTTTGTATGTTTTAATTCTTGGGATTTCAGGCATTAGGCGAAAACACTAAAGGTTCTGAACCGAATGGTAGCGAGTATTATCTGAATGCAATTTGCTCTTAATTTCTTCAGAAACTGTATTTTATACTAAATACTGAAATTCCTTAGCAAATTAAGTTTCTGAGGAAGACAGTGATTGTTAAAATCTCTGTTGGTAAAAGCAATGCCTGCCGGTACAAGGGCCGTGCGGTCTAAGATATGAACTGTCTTCACTCTCTCGAATGATGGGATCGTGGGTTCGAATGCCACTCAAGACATGGACGTCTGTGTGTGCGACTCTTCTATTTGTGTTGTCCTGTGCGAAGGTATGGACCTTATGACGGGCTGATCCCCGCCCAAGGAGTCCTACCGTCTGCATAAGAAAGATTATGACATTGAAGAAGAGGTCAGGACTTAAGAAAGGGCTGTAAAGCCATTGATGAATGCATGAATGAATGAATGAATGAGAGCAATGCCTTGTTGTAAAGTGGGGGTAAGAGAGGCGGCATTCTACTAGACGTAACTAATTTGCCTGTTCCTTCACTGAAGACAAAAATGACGTAATCAACTTAACTATAAAACACGGGTATTACAGGAACCGTGCATTATATCAGACAGTCACCAGCTTTCCACCACGACGACGCTGGTTCGACCCCAGTTCATGTCATGTGGGATTTGTGGCTGACAAAATGGCATTGATGCAAGTGTTATTGGAATACCTCGGTTTCCCTTGCAGATTCTCATTCCCAGACTACTCCATATTAATAAATCGTGTTATTATCCGATGATACACAGTCGCTATACGGTCAGCGTCGTTACGCAAAGAGACGCCTTGAACCTAGAATGAGTAGAGAAAATGCGGAAGGAAACGACACACCCTAATGACAATATATAAGCTAGCAATATTGAAACTTGTGTTACGGAAAACTCCAATTTCTTCATTGTGTGCAGAAATTAAGAACCACGGATAGGAGCAAAATACCGAAGTAGGTAACTTTGGTATAAATTAAAGATTGCGAAAGTCGATGATTTTGGCAACGCATTGCTGTTTTGCAACTGTGTACCAATCGAAATGCACGCATAAACCGTTAATGAGATTTAAAAATAAAGTATAGAGTTTGTTTTCTCTTCTTAAGTGTTTTGCAATACATTTGCATCGTGCGAGTATAACAGTGTCAAGATTTAATGGTGTGACTATAAGGGGGGTATGGATTGGTGAATGGATTTATTCACCACTTATACACAAAACACTCGGTACTACAATTAATTTATACATTGCACAAATAACCACAGCACCCGCTAAGCATTTATACAACTTGCTCTGTCTTCACCAGTCATTCTCTGGCAACGGCTTCTAACAGTGGATATTCTTCAGCTTCACTCTCTCAGACTCTATCTTCACATCCTCCCTTGTAGAAGTCAACTCTCAATTGACAACTCCCAGACTGGCGGCCATTTCACCTCAATTTTCTAGTCTTCTTCTCTTCATCTCTTCATCCAGATCCGCATGGATGAAAACATCTGGATAGGCTAACCGGCTCACTGCCCTGCCGGAGAAGTTACCGCATATTCACGGCGCTATAAGGCACGTCACATTGATGAGAACCATTCATTACGCTGTTAAAAATTAAAGTGAATATAAATTTTCTTAAAATGTTTCTCGTGTGTTTATTACCAAATACAGATAACTTGACATTGTCCCTTCTAGCTCGTGTAATGTTGGGCTGACTTGGACCTCATTTTAAATCACATTCACATACACACAGTTATCAGAGCGACAAAATGGAAGCATTTGTTGGCGAATACATTTTACTTTCCCCCTTTATGCCCAAATGACACGAGACTGAGCAAACATCATAAAGAAACTGAAGAAATTAAGAGCATAATATATATTTATTATAATGATTGCATGGAAGAGGAATGACACAGATAATCAAGAAATGTCGAATATTACGGAGCTCGAATATATTGTGGTATGCTAGGCAACGACCGCGAAATAAGCAATTATACTACAGCCGTTGTAAAGAAATTACTTTGCAAACAACGGTCGTTGCTGGGCAGTGGTTCAATAGCGATCACTTGGTCACCCCAACAAACACAAACACAACAATTGCACAGCAACAGAGGAATGATGTTCTCTTCTCGGTCTGTAGCAAGCTGTTATGAGCAGGTCAAGTGACTGATTGAGTCGATTTTCAAGTTATATTTATCTTCAGATATTCTAACTATAATTTTTTCACACACTTCTTGCCTTGACTATGTTCCACCAATCTTAGCCCTCTTCAATCCATTATTATCTCTGTAGAAGATTGCAAATTATGAACCTAAATGTTATGCAGCTTCCTCCAGTTTCTTGTTACTTCCTCTTTCCTGTGTCCAGTATTCTCTTTTGCATCTTTCTTCGGACGCTTATAGCAAGTTTTCGCCCTTAAAATAAAGGAAAACGTAATCAATGATTCTCCGGTAAAATAAATTAACGTAATTCCCACAACATCCATTTCCAAAGAATACCGCGTCTACTGTAACACACACCTTTCAATGAAAAATTGTCTATGAATCTTCACCGCAAAATAAAACTCTATGAACCGCTGATAACAGTAATGTTTTGTGGCCTCTAAGCGCCTGACAACAGTAGAAGCTGCACCAACACACAACAGATTCGAGTCATGTATTCTCCATCATTGTCAGACACACACAGCAAACAAGTAGACTCTTCATCTTAACTGTCGATCGATGAATCGATATATATCTCGTAATGGATGGAAGTGCTTGGGCTGACACCGCCTGGCGGCGACAAGATGTCAGCACGACGCGCTGTGTTCTGAGCTCTATCGTTTCATTGCTGTCCTGCCTCCCCTCCCTCTATCCCTGGGACTGAAGTAAACAATGGAAGGAGATGGCCGTCAAGCCTGCACATTTTAAGGCCTCCTCACCAGCTGTCATCAGCCAAGGTCCTATAGAGTTCATGAACTCCAACATTCACAGATCTTTAACAAGAAGTGAGTACAGTTGTAATTAAGAAATCGCATTAACTTCATAGCAAAGAGACCATTGATCCCGTAGACTATGATAGTAATTTGTAATATTCAAATTCATAACTGAGAAACATTAATTTTCTTCTGCTTCAACAAATATTGGTGTTTCGTTTATCGAGGTAACCTGAATCCCTTCTCCGAAAACATTCGCAATGTCAGTCATGAATGTTGACTGATTTTCATGAAATTTGGTATGAATATTACGTCATTAGAGGCAAACGCTTCAACACTACTCAATTTCCTGATTTAAATTGTGAATAACAAAATGCCTTACGTAATTCCATAGTTACGCGTAAAGGAAAACACGTGATAAACCGGAATAAAGACGTCACACGTCAGAGGTGAACGTTTCTTACGTAGAAGAATATTATTTTGGGGGATATAACACTGTGTAGTACATCGAAAGTCAAACAATCAAAGAGAGCTTGCGTCATGCTTCACGCCAAATTTGTTTGGCTTATTCTTCTAACTAAAAAAAATGAAGGTGGCATTTTCGTCCGAAACGTCGGTTAATCTTCAACGACACGACTTTATATCCAAGAATATAGAATTCTTCATAACCACCGCTGTGAAAACCTCAAATTCCACTTCTTATATTTTATAATTAATTGCCTTTAATGAAAATAAAACAAATATTATTTAACTGTATAGCTCCTATTATCCCAACAGCCGGAACAGCGTGGTCGGTACAGCGAATGACTACGGACTAGGCAACCAAGGGTCGGGGTGGGAGTCCCTGTGGGGGCAAGAATTTTCACTTCTCCACGTCGTCCATACTGGCTCTGGGTTCCACCCAACCTCCTATCCAATGTGTACCCTGGACTCTTTCCTGGGGGTAAAGCGACAGGGACTTGAAACTGACCATTCACCTGCAGCTAGTGTCAACGTCAAGAAAATGTGGATCTATATATCCACTTCCCCATACTCCTTCATTGCATAGTGCTTAATTAGTTAAGCACATGGACAATTTTAACTTTTTTACTCATATTTCCCCTTTTTAATGTCAAATAGTTTCCTTACACCGTGGCCGCGCCGTAGCTCAAGCTGTTAGTCCCTGGTGGAAGCCCGGGTTCGATCTCGGGTCTGGTCAAATGTGATTTGTGGTGGACAAAGTGGGGCTGGTGCGGGTTTTCTCCGTGTACTTCGGTTTCCCCTGCCAATCTTCATTCCGCCAAATTCTCCATCATCATAGTTACCCGGACAGGTACAATAGGCCAATCAGTGACCGCCGTGCCGAGTGGACCCAGTTGGATACGACCACCCACTATGCGAATTAAAAAAAAATTCTTACACCGTGAACTGTGTTATAATATCATTCATGTTTAGACACAATACGTGCATATGCGCTTCTCCTTTGGGTTCAAGACATCAGGTCGGACTTGCTTGGGAATGATAACATAATCTGACTTCGCAGGGCGCCTCGGCACCCGTAAACAGAGCCGTGGGGATAGAAAGCTCGCACAGGACCGACCGCATGGCCTGGAATACCGGATTCCTTTCCAGAGTCAGCCTCACTCCAGAACAATTTGAGATATCTGCGTCTGGGTGGAAAAAGGGAATTATTTACGTAGAGATGAGTTCAATCAATGGAGCGAAGTACTACGCGCTGGAAATCCTGGGTTCGATTCCCGGCAGAAGTAATTTCTCTCTATTCCATAGCTTCCAGCCCGACTCGAGCCTCCTATTCAATGGCTACTAGGGGCCTTTTTCTCAAGGGTAAAGTGACCGGAACCTGAATCTGACCACTCACCGCCATCTATTGTCGAGGTCAAGAATAGTGGAACTATACCTTCACTCCCCCATGTCACTTAATGGCATGGTGCTTAATTAATTAAGTACAGAGACCAATTTACCTTACGTTTACAGCAAGAGTCCGAAGTCTACTGCTAGCAGTTTTTAGTAGTAAATAGCATAAAACCCTCATCAACCGTACGGGCATTCGTGTTCTCTACTAAGAAATGCAGCTGCTGGTAAAAATCTTAACCGAATTTCTGAGTTCCAGTATTTATTTCTCCCTTCAGCAGAACGTGCTTCTTAACGTGAACACCACTGCCTTCTCGGATATAACGGCAAATAGTCCAGCAGAAATCGGCAAAGCTTCGGGGTAATCTACTNTTAACAAAGATTTTATACAATTAGAAAGACTGGTAATTTTAAATTTTAACAAGCAGTGTAACAGCTACGTGAGTGATACACACCTGATGATGGCCATTTAGGGCCGAAACATGTAGTGTGGAGGAGGAAAAGAAGTAAAAACTACAATAAAATTTGTTGCACTTAAGACAGTATTTATCCATATATATTGTGTGAGTGTAACAGGATGCTGAAATATAATATTGGATAGGAGGCTGGTTGGTAATCGAATCCCAGCTGTCGGACCAATAGCCCCTCGCTATACCGACTGAGCTAAAGGGGCAAAGAAGAAACGAGGTTTATTTTCTAGGTCCGTCTTCAGTAGTTATTGAGATACTAAGATCTGATCGACATGCAGAAAGAGCCTGACAGAATAAATTTATCCTGACTACATAAAGCAGTATTGCTGCGTGCTTTGCCAATCAGAAAGGAATAAGAAACCGTTCCATCATCTAAAGAATGTTTTATAGCTCTTGGTGCCCCGTTGAACTAGCGACAATGGCAGACAGACTGTCAGTTCATTGACAGCGGAGTTGACGACTTCCGAGGAAGGTCATGAAAGTTCATGGTAAACAGCATCACATGATCGAATGCTCCACTGAAAGGATTCAAGACTGGAAAAGTATGAGAGATACCTGAATGAAAGGCAGTAATAGCACGCAGTGGGCAGATGTCTTGCCTTTCATTCAGGTCATGAGACCCCAAGCCAGACATGTCATAACATCATGCGCAAAGTCCATTCGAAATTTCCACAGCAAATATAAATGTATTCATGATATTATATGATACTCTAATATATCTAAAGATGTTCGAACGATTATATATTTTCACATTTTTATGGCTTGATTATAGATTAGGTTGGGATTGGTAACTGGATTTATTGAACACTTGGAAATCGTAACCACAAGTAACTATACATCGATTGTTAATTCACCCGCTCTGCAGTTAGTTACAGCGCATGCTAAGACTTCTCAGTCTGCTGTGCCTTCTCCAGTAGTTGCCTGGTAACGGCTTCAACGACGGACGTTCCCTTACTCTGGGTTCCCCAAACTATTCCCGTGCCACAGCTACCAGCTTCTAACAGCAACAGCTCAAAGAACTGAACTGCAACAGTCCTCTAACTCACTCACTCATTCACCAACCAACTCGCTCCACTCCACTCTGCTCATTCCTTACGTAGCCTTGGCACAGATCACATAGAAAGAAACTCTCCCAACATTTATTCTATTGTTGCATCACGTGGTTATAGCTCTGACCGCGCAGAGAGCACCAATCCTCTGTTGCTCCTTACGGCCATTACCTAGCAAAGACCGTTGTTTACAGGGTCCTTACTTAGCAACAGGCATACGTGTTTCTTATATGGCTATTCATAATGAAAACTATTACTCATTTGACAGCACGTAATGCATAAAAATGTTAGAACCAGAATCTCAAGGAAGGAAATAACTGGACAGATATAGGAATAAGAATAAAAATGAAATAAATATCATTCTCAAACAAGGAGATCTGGGAAGAAGTAATTACCCCCTTTCCTTTTATATAACACATTTCGCGAAGAAAACGACGCGTCTAACAGTTTTTATATTGTTGCGTGTGTATTCGTGGTATTTTACCGAACCATTGCCTAGCAAAGAAAGAGGAATACAAATACAGACACACAGAATGATGGGAGAAAGTTATGAAGTACACCGTTGAGATTGGCTTAGGAGTCATGTTATACATACCAAGTTTTATAAAGAATGGTTTAGCCGTAGAACGGTTAACAAGGGAAGTACACAGACACACAGACACTATGGTGATCTCATAAACCTACATCTTTTTCCCAAAATGAGGAATGTAGGCTAAAATAGAGTGTGAGATTGGTTCATGTGACTCAAGATGGAGACCAGTGGCGAGCTAGTATAAAAATGACAATAAACCTTGAGGTTTCATAATTTGGGAAAGAATTTCGTGTCTAGCTGAACAACTACTTCTCCACGGAGAGAAATTGAAGTACAGTGATTCAACTGTAATTGTCAGTAATATCAGCGGATAAAATTTAGCTTTCAGAATTATAGCAATTTTTATATTACACGAAATTAGTAATGATAATGGAGTTGAGTAGCAAATTTTGCCACACCCAAAAATCTGATTTTCCAAAGCACAATGTTCACACATCGAAACATTCATAAGTATACTTGGACGTCTCCCGGCGGAAAGACTCAAATATCAGATTGACTATATTTCGACAGACAGAGGCGGCATTCAAATATACTTGATGTCCGACTATTCAGGGTAGAAGGCTGTGAGACTGACCAATATCTGGTGGTGGCAAAACTTACAGAGAGATTTGCAAGGAGTAAATAAACAAAGCAGAGATTTCGTATGGAGAGGTTCAATTTGAAGAAAGTAAACGAAATACAGGACAAAGAGCAGTATCGAACTGAAATCTCAAATAGGTTCATAATTTTGGGTCACTTAGAAGCCGAGGTGGATAGTAATAAGAGCTTGGGAAACTATTAGAGAGATTGTCAAAATTTCAGCCAAGGAGATTCTTTGTTATTGTGACGTGTTTCGCTATGGCTGACGCCCCTCCCCGCCCCGCCAGCCGTGACGCGCCGAGTGGAGCCGAAGTTAGCCGAGTCCCAGCGTCCTGGTAGCTATGAATTGAAGAAACATAATCCATGGTTCGATGAAGGATGTTCAGAATTATTAGACCAAAGGAAAACATTAAATTGTAGTAGTTACAGGATCCAAGCGAAATAAATTTTGATAATCAGAACAATAAAAGACGCAAAGGCAGAAGGTATTTCAAGAACAAAAAGAGGGAACACCTGAAGGACAAAATTGATGAGCTTGCAATGAACAGTAAGAACAAGAACATTAGAGACCTGTATAGAAGAATAGATTACTTTAAGCGGGGTTACCAACCTAGAAGTAACTGAGTGAAGGATGAGAATGGTGATCTGCTTCCAGATTCCCATAACATTTTGAATTGGTGGAAGAACTACTTCTCTCAGTTATTGAATGTACATAGGGTCAGTGATGTTAGGGAGATAGAAATATATACAGCTGAGCCGTTAATACTCGAGCCTTGCCCTTTTGTGGTTTAAATTACTATTGTAAATTTGAAAAGTTATAAATCGCCAGGTAGTGATCAAATTCCGGCAGAACTTTTTCAGGCAGGAGGCGAAATATTACATTCTAAGATCCATAAGCTGATTACTTCTATTTAGCACAAGGAAAAATTGCCTGATCAGTGGAAGGAGTCTATTGTTGTGCCAATTTTCAAGAAGGGAGATAAAACTGACTGTAGTAATTATCGTGGGATATCACTGTTATCAAATTCATACAAAATTTCATCTAAAATTCTTCTCTCAAGATTAAGTTCATATATTCACAAAATTATTGGAGATCATCGGTGTGAGTTTCGACCTAGCAGATTAAGTACTGGTTAGATATTTTACATTCGTTGGATACTGGAGAAAAAATGGGAGCACAAAGAGAGAGTATATCATCTTTTCGTAGACTTCAAGAAAGCCTAAGATTCAGTTAGGACGGAAGTATTGTACCATATTCTGATAGAGTTTGGGTTATCTACGAAATTAGTTAGGCTGATTAAAATATGTTTAAATGACGTATGATAAAGTCCGTATAGGTAAACATTTGTCTGATACTTTTCCTATCCAGTATGGTCTAAAACAAGGAGATGCTTTATAGTCACTGCTTTTCCACTTTGCTTTAGACTGTGCTATTAGCAAGGTCCGGGAAAACCAGATGGGACTGAAATTAAATGGGGCATATCAGCTGTTGGTCTATGCTGATGATGTAAATCTATTGGGCGATAATACAGATACCATTATGAGAAACACAGGAACTCTAATTGGCACTAATGAGGAGGCTGGTGTAGAAGTAAAAGTAGACAAAAATATATGTTGCTGTCTCATCACCAGAATCATGACATGAAGATAGTTAACAGATGTTTTGAAAATGTGGCACAGTCGAATATTTGAGAACAACAATAACAAATCAATATTTTATTCAAGAGAAAATTAAAATGAGACTGCACTGGGGTACTGCATGTTAGAATTCATTTCAAAACCTTTTATCTTCTCCTTCGCTGTCTAAAATCGTGAAAGTTAGAATATGTACAATATGTACAAAAACATAATATTTGTCTGTGGCTTTATATGGGTGTGAAACTTGTTCTCTGACATGAAGGGAGAAACATAGGCTGAGAGTGTTTGAGAATAGGATGTTGAGAAATATATTTGGACTGAAGAGTGTAAAGTGACAGGAGGCTGGCGAATACTACACAGAAAGGAGCTACATAACCTGTACTCCTCGCCAAGTTTAATGAGAATGATCAAGTCAAGAAGGATGAGGTGGACAGGGCATGTAGCTCGAATGGAGGAAAAAAGAATGCATACATGATTTTTGTGGGGAAGCCAGAATGAAAGAGACCACTAAGTAGACAAAGACATAGGTTGGTGGATAATATTAAAATGGATTTTAGAGAGATAGTATGGGGTGATGTGGACTAGATTGATCTGGTTGAGGAAAGGGACCAGTAGAAGGCTGTAGTGAAAACGATAATGAACCTTCGAGTTCCATAAAATATTCGGAATTTCTTGAATAGCTTACAACTGGCGGCTTCTGAGGAAGTGCCCGTCTCTAATGAGTCAGATTTGTTTGCAAATCTTCATGAAACTTGATTATTAACACATTATTCTTCTTCACTACGAAGAATTCTAAATGATCCTTCCGAACTGTTCTCCGGCTTCCATTTAATGCACAAAAGTGAAAGACGCAAGGTCAGTAGTGTATATTCATTTATCCACAAATTTAATTGCTTCCCTTGCCTTATAGTCGTTAGACTGAACCATCTTCAAAATTTTACAATTGCTAAAGAACGAAATAAATTTACACCATTGTAAGGGCTGCGACAAAAATAAATTTTCTCTTCTCGAGTTATGGAATTTTTTAAATCTGTTGTTCCCACAAAAGCAGAATTGAAAATTTAAATAGCTCCAGTGGTATTAAATTTGACATCCACGTGACGAGCTCAGAGTAGAAAGGAATGACATTTTCCATCGTAAGTGAATTCTTAAACATTAGACAGAAATTATGTTCCATTCGAAACTTTGAACAGAAGTAAGGGGTCCTAGGAGGTGTTCAAATTTCCAACAAACTTCAGTCGTGCTACCACGTGACACCATTAAATTGGAGTAGTGGCATATTGACTGNAGATTGTTTCATAATCCGTTATTTTGACTCCCTGAACCATTCTTGAAAAGCTGCCAATTGTGCAGCAACTCAAGAACTTCCCAATATTTTATGGAACCCAAAAGTTCATTATCGTGTTCACAAGAGGCCTCCACTGGTCTCTATCCTGAGCCAAATCAATCCAATCCATATCATCCCATCCTATTTTTCTAAGGTCCATTTTAATATTGTCTTGGTCTTCCAAGTTGTTTTTTAACCTTCTGGCTTTCCCCCAGTATCCTATACGCATTCCTCTTCTACCCTATTTTGACTCCCTGTAAAATTACCTCTTCTAGAGTCGGTAAGTTTCCGATATCGCCTGACAAGGCGTTTGTCACGACTTGGCATTTTTATTCCTGGGAAGGGCCTCGGAACCTGTCTGATCACTGTGAAGGACAGAAGAGAACCAAAGATTTCTCCTCCTTCCTTTTATATATTTCTAAATACTGCTTAATCTGAATATTTGCATGTAGAATGAAGACGGGTCATTATCACATAATACCCTAAATGCTAGTCTTGTCACCCAGGGATATCATCATTATTGTGGGTCACGTGCAGTTCAGAAGAGCGCGAGACTGTCAATAGTGTCTCGGGGGATCTTATGTCGCGCCACTCCTGTACCACTTACTTCTCTCTATCCTCCTGCTTATCAGTCACTGTTCAGTGTTCATGCCTTTAGTTGAACGTCTCCACTGCTGGTACAGAAACCATTGAACCACAGATACCAGATAATACACTCATGCATGACAGTAGGATTGGCTGGAGATTAATTTTCCCATTATCACTACGTGAACATGTCACAGCATATTCGGTATTAATGTAAGTAATACAATTATTGTAGTTAAACGATTTAACATACGTAGCACGCACCATATTAGTAGAAATGTGTGTCGATGAAGAAAAGCGACCTCCTGTACAGGGAACAGAGTCTACGTGTATTTGTTTGTACCTTAATGACCGGATGGACTTGCGAATACTTGAATAAACTGAAATGTGACAGTGAAGACGCTGAAATTCCTGTGCTTTTAAAAAGTATCCTACCCACGAGATGATTATTAAAATATTATTCTCTATTTTTATACTTACATAACATTGTCTATCGTCCTTACATAAATATAACTTAGTTTTAAGAGACACTGCCATACAATAGGAAAGCACAACACAAATACCCGAGATGCTCAACACATATCCTTCAAAAGGGTGCGTGGATGTTGATACAGATAGAGAAAACAAGGAGTAATGATCAAATCTTCTATTTTTTTCTCTCCTAGTTACATAAAACATCTTGAATTCTGATACAGAAAAAATCAGGGATTTGTATTTATATCTATTCGCGCACTTTACTGAAATATGTGCCAACTAATCCATTATAAATAATACAGTCAAACTATTCAAGCTTAATACAGATAATATGAGCTCTGGCTTTCTTAACCATTCTCAATTAATTTTTTATCTAATATATTTCAATTTATGGGGCACGCGGTAGCGTAGTTGGTTGAGGCACAATGTTAGAAGCCGGAAGGTCGCGGGTTCAGGTTCCGATGAGGTGAATATTTTCAATTTACGTAATCTTTCCAGCCGCACTATTGCCTTGGGGGTCGACTCAGCCTCTAACAGAAATGAGTGCCATATCCCTGGGGTTAAAGGGTGACCGGCGCGTTAGGCTGACAACCTCACCGCCATCTGTGAGCCGATTGTCTAAAGAAAATGTGGGAATCTAAACGTCTCGCAGCCCCATGGGCCTTCACGGCCAGTTACAAAGACAGTTTTACGTGTATACTTCAGTTTATAATAAAAATTTATTAAAAGTGAAATTGTAATTTAGGACAGACAAGGCTCGCAAAAATAAATATTTTAATGCTGATACAGGTTTATAATAAAACAACTGAAACTATGTTTAGGCTGAGTAGGTTACGTATAGAAATTCCTTCTGGAAAATTAAATATTTATTCCTTAGTAATATCTGGTAAAACATTACGTGCATAGATATACGAGGTAGAACTGTACATCACGTGGGACAGTTTTTGAAGTACTGAATTTTGTGGGGAGTCAGAATATTCCACAAATTGAGCCCTTAATTTTTTTAATGAATTTGTTGCAATATGTATGTTTTACAACTTTAATCAAATCACACAAGTTTTCACACAGAGTGAAAGATAAGTGTTTCTTTCCATATTCCAGTATTCTGCTCCATTAAGTGATATGAGATAAGGATCTGATTTATACAGAAGTGCAATGAGAATGTCGACTCAACTTCGCTCTTGACAACACAGATCCTTTGAAAAGGCAGAATTTCATCTCAGAATACTGTCACGTATCCTGGTAACGTGACAAATACGTAGTAATTATTGAGTTCGAAACTAGATGAAGCGATTTATTAGAGACATTCCACGCGGCGGAACTAACACTCAAATTTCTTTAAAAGTAAAGGTAAAGCTATCCCTGTAACAGGCCATGGAGGCCCATAGGATTGTGAGACGTTGAGGCTCCCACATTTTCTAGACAATCATTTCACAGGTGGCGGTAAGTTTGTCAGCCTTACGCGCCGGCCTCCTTTTCGCCCTCCCAAGAATATTTCTGGGACACATTTCTGCTAGAGGCTGAGTCGAACTCAGGGCCATAGTGTGACAGGAAGGATTAGGTTAGTTGAAAAATTCACCTCATCGGGACTCGAACCCGTCACCTCCCGTCTTATATCATAGTTCCTCAACCAACTAGGCTACCGCGTCCCGCCTCCTTTTAAATATAAGACACGAAAATAGGTCTTCAACTTATGCTTGCTTGAACGTTGTCTGCCTCCCGAAAGCAAGCTAGTTCACTTCTGCCTTCTTCTTCTGACTTCTGTGTCTCCTCTGTTCTTCTCTGATTTTCTCTGTTTTGCCCTGTTCTGTTCTCCTCTGTTGTCCTCTGTTCTTCTCTGATCTTCTCTGTTCTCCTCTATTTTCCTCTGTTATCCTCTGTTCCGCTCTGTTCTCCTCTGTTGTCCTCTGTTCTGCTCTGTTCTCCTGTTCTCCTCTGTTGTGCTCTGTTCTTCTCTGTTCTGCTCTGTTCTCTGTTCTTCTCTGATCTTCTCTGTTCTCCTCTGTTTTCCTCTGTTATCCTCTGTTCCGCTCTGTTCTCCTGTTCTCCTCTGTTCTGCTCTGTTCTTCTTTTCTCCTCTGTTCTGCTCTGTTCTTCTCTGTTCTTCTCTCTTCTGCTCTGTTCTTCTCTGTTCTGCTCTGTTCTCCTGTTCTCCTCTGTTCTGCTCTGTTCTTCTCTGTTCTTCTCTGTTCTTCTCTGTTCTTCTCCGTTCTCCTCTGTTCTTCTCTGTTCTGCTCTGTGCTTCGGTTCGCTCTGTCTGTTATATTCGACAGTCGGACGGTCTGGAAGACACCTTGTTCAAGGGTTCTGTTTCGCATTTTCGATGCAATGGTAGTTAGCATATTGGCTACCCCGGGAACTGAAATACTTCTGGTTTTCATTTCCGCGGTAATGGTCTGCCTATATACGAGTTTTTGTGTGAACGTACTGAATTATCACCTAGACAACGATGCATTTATTGCTCTTACTGTAACAGAAACACGACTACCGAGCCCTTGTCTTGGAAGGGACGCCCAGTATAACTCCGATATACCGGCTTCTAGGAGGCACGTCACAATAAATTGAGGAATACAAACTGTATAGAACTAAATATCGAAGCTTAAGGCTAAGTCGACACCTCCTTCGAAGATGGTCTCAAATCTGGCCATAGATATTTAGAAATAGCAAGGGCGGTAAGATTCTGACAAGTGTAAGTGAATCTGCGATGAGGATATTAATACATTCATTCCAGTTCAAAGACGCGTGTCTCTTCATTGACCTCATTTACACAACATAACGAGACAACGTAATTGAACCACGTCGAATAAATTAGCCTAACCCAAATAGAACGATCCTTCGTCTGAACCTACGTCAACTAAGCCACAAAGCAACGCAACAGAACTTAACGTCAACACCAAAGTGAGCGGATTCACAGTGCACAGGAGCAGCAGAATTAAGAAGTGTTTGGCAGCGTCTAGCCAACGTCGCTTCGGCGGATGTAGATCCTTCAAAATCTGGAAATTCTCTGTTGTTTGCTTTTCACAATCAGAATGATTACACCCGAAATATTAAGTAACTTGAAGGAAATGGCGAACTCTGAACAAACGGAGGCACTTCTGAATTCAGGCACCTGGGTATCTGGGGGTATCGAACGCATTTCAGAATCAGTATGAAAATTCCTAAATCGTCTAGAACTTCAGCTGTTCGCGAGGTCTAAACAGAATAGAGCTCGTTGTAGTTCATAAATTCAGCACTGAATGTTTTCCTGAACTGAATGGAAAAGTCTATATTACATAAAATGTAAACGTGATGGAGATGCCTGACCACACCCAGGTTCTTCGAAATCCATAGATGCTGTGTCCGCTGTGTTTTAGAATGGAATGGAAAAGCCGAAATTATATTGTCACTTGTTAGTTATTATACACGAGGTTTGGATTGATTACTGTATGTATTGAACGCTTATGACTGGTAGTTGTAAGTAATTGTAACACTATCTCCAATTCATGCACTCTACAAATACTATAACACAACAATAGTACTTCTCAGTTTGTCACTAGTCGTTACTAGATAGCGGCTTCTAACTTATGCCATAAAACTTGATACCTTTAGAGCGCATAGTAACAGATGTTCCAGAGGTAACAGGTTGCACATTAAGAGTTAATCAGAAACATTCGGGCCACTAATTAGCACAAGAAAATTGAATAGTGAAATGAAAGCACTGTTGCTCGCAGATCTAATAGAGTTAATGAATGATCGTCACTTATTCAAACGGCAGAAATAATACACAGTCGGTTTCAACGATTGTGTTGATCTTCATTGCTACTGATATGTGTACTAACTCAAACCTGGATGCACACCAGTGTTCTATTATTATAAATTTCATTTTATTCTATGGCGTTTATTTGAAGGTTTTAATAAAGGATCTAAAATACACAACCGTCCTTCTCGATTCAGTTTTATAATATTTCATATTTGAACTGTATAATTTCTCTGTTAGCTCGAAAGCGGCTTCGAATATATAATTGGATGTTACCAAAACGTTAAATCAATATGCACTCACATCGTAATATTTGTAAAGAAGTGTTCTATGTTCGGCAACGAGCTTTATGAAGTGGTGTAGCCTCAAATGGGGTAATGGCCGATAATGAATTTGGATGTAAATAGGAGAAATCGATTATGGTCATTTGAAATTATTGTTCCTTCTTTCTCTTTAAAGGAAGTGTAATGGACACGAATCAAATTGGCTCTAGATTTAAACTGAGAGTTCTTTTAAATCATATTTGTAAATAGAGTAATGATAATAATATATAAATATTTAAACAAACTCGTACACATTGTGGTAATTGTTACAGGATAATATTTTACATCTATGATATTGTAATTGTAGTTTCTGTAAGTACTGATAATGACCAATGACGCTGTAATAGTAGTTTCTGTATGCACTGATAATGTCCTTCTGAAGTTGGTCGCTACGACCGAAACATGTAAAGGATGAAAGATTAAAAAGACACAACATTTTTCCATCACACTTTACGACTTTAACAGTCTTTTGTACTATTACTAGAGTGACAGACCAAGATGAACCAAGATAAATATCGTATTATATTTACTCTACTTTAAAATAATTTATAATAATTTAATGTAGTACTCTAATTTTATGTTTAAAATAAATTAATTTGTATATATTTAATTTCCATTTTAACATAACAGTAAATATTGAATCATGAATTCGGATTATTTATTCAATCATTTGGCCTAAAAAATTTAATTTAATTTTGATCTGCAGTGTAGTTTTGACTTCTCGCTAATTTTATCACCCTCACATAACAGTGACTAGTTTCACTTGAATTTTAAAACGTATTTGTTGTTCTGGAAGAGTTTCGTCGTGTTCTAAATTATGTCACTTATAATTTATTTTTCTTGTTTCTTTTTAAAGTTGATAGTTTAACAAATTTTCCATGAACGGGTTCGATCCCGGGTCTGGTCAAGTGGGATTTGTGGTGGACAAAGTGGAGCTGGGGCAGGTTTTCTCCGAATACTTCGGTTTCCTCTGCCAATCTTCATTCCACCAAATTCTCCATCATCATAATCACCCGGGGTAGGTACAATAGGCCGATCAGTGGCCGCCGTGCCGAGTGGACCCATCTGGACTCCACCCCCTAATAAGCGAATTAAAAAAAAACAATTTCAGTGAAAATAACCACAATTTGCTTTCCACGAAATATACTGTTCGCCTGCTATTCAGAGAGTCGTTATATTTGGTAACTGTGTATGTTACTGTTGAACTGTTCGTCCGGCTTTGGCGCTCCAGGTCGCAGGAAATGACGTCATGTCTCATTTTCATTATTACTAGTAACAATAACATGACGTATGTCTGCTTCAGGGGTCATCACCCATTTAAAATAATGACTACCAGAAATGATTTCCAAGTTTTTGAATATGATACATGGAATAGAAATTCTGCCCTTCATGAGAGCCATATTATGACCTATGTGTAAATGGGGAAATCCCAGTTTCAGGAAATCCTCTAGGTTTATAAAATCGTACTCTCTTTTATTTCTGTTCTGTACGCTAGAACTTCATCTGTCGCTCATTAGTCTTCGAGTTGCCGCAGCTGCAGATCTAACATAATACTTCTCTATAACTGAATATCCCTATTCCGACTTCAAATTCAAAGTTTCTTTGGGATTTCCAATTTTGGCTCACACAGTTCACTTTTGCACAGATGCCTTGTCCTTATAATCGTCATAAAACTTGATCTTCACTGTCCTTCCTCCCGAAGCTACAGTAAATCTTGCATAAAAACACTGCAGAGTGTACAATATTAAACTTGCGACTAGAGCGCGCATGCGTCAAAAACAGGGCTACTTCGCCATTGAATGTACGAAATATTGACCAATCATTCTTTTCATAAAAATCTTTAATGTGATTTGTTTAGATTTATTCTAGGAAGAACAATATTATAATAAGAATTGAATACGAGGGTTTTGACTGAATCTACCTAGCACAGGACAGGAACCAGTGGCAGCTTCTCGTGAACTCGGTAATGAAAATTCGGGTCCATTACAGGTGAGAAATTTACATAACAGATGAATGACTATTAGATCCACGATATAGATCTAACTCCATGAAATTAACTGAGAAAACTGTGTGAAGTGAAAACCATGAGCACATCTGCAACCACCCCAAATTGCGCAACCGATTTTAGGGCGTCCAACAAATTACTACGAAGGACTTACAGATTTTGAGTACACTCAACTCAGGTGCAGGGTCTTTCTAAAAAGACGCTCCAGTTTTAAGTATCACGTTTAAGGGGTTAGCGTGACTTATAATAATGGGTTCTGGATTTTATGATTGGGTTTATTGGCACTTCTGTACAATTACAGTCAATTATAACAGCTCACACATTGAACTCCTTCTGAATTCTCTTAAGGCTGAATTTCGACTCCTGCCTGACGAATGCTCTACGAAGAATCTCTCTGAAGATTCTCTGACTGTAATGAGTGCACGAATTAGAGATTCGTCAGACAGACAGACTTCGTCCAGAAGGAGTTCAATATGTGAGTTGTGTTCATTGATTTTTATCTTGCGTAGGAAGGAATAAGTTATTATTTATTTAGAAATTGTTTTATGAAGGCTAAATTTAATATTAACCCTTGATCACTCACTTCGCATTGGACAGTAGGTTCTAATGGATGTTGTGAATGCTTGGGCTGGGATGTCTCAATTCAGCGGTTATATCTAAGACTAGACTACGTAAAACTACCTTACAAAAAGGATGTTCCGTTTCTTCAACGCGAGGTGAGGCTTGTTTTCCATAATTTCGAGATTTCAGCACTCACACCACTCTTCAAAACAACGAGACCACGTGATCTGTAACATAAATGTATATGTGATCTGAAGATAAGGCCAAATGAACATCTTGATTATGGAGGGCAGAATTCTATACTAGCTACACAGGATATGACAGAGTACACAACCTCTTATTTGCTCTGGAAGTACTTGCCTTCAACTAACTTTAAACTCCATGCTTGAAAGAAAAATTTGTTAATTAGCTTGAAAAATTTGTCGAGATTTCTAACTTCGATTATTTACATAACAAGTAAACAGCCATATTTTTTTAAATGTTTTTAGATATTCAGGAATACCGTAACTATAGAGATGCTGTAGCTGAAATTCGAGGTCACGTGGTTCTTAAGCCTCGTGGCTTGATCCTTGCCGATCTGTGACACGGACGGGAAACAAAGTGACTTGCATTAAGCACGCCCCTTTCTTCTCTGTTCATTTCGATTACTTCTAGAATACTCGTAAACTTGAACAGTTTATCAGTTGTTGACAAGAAGAAAATGGGACTAAATTTTAAGGGGATTTACCTTTCCGCGTTTCTGTAAGGTTATTTATTTTGCTTATTTCGTGATGTTGTAAAATGTGATAGTCAAATGCAGTAGATACGAGACGCGAGCCACAGCTCAGGAGCAATGTGTATTCGAACCAGCTTGTACCTCGAAGAAAGCCGTCTTCTAGGATGTGGTGCCGTGTATATATTGTGTTAACCGACGTTTCGGAGGAACGTATCGCATCCATCTTCATGGTAGAAGACAAGAAGAAATCCGCGAGCGAACCAGCATGAGCAAGTGCAACAAACCTATTCACGGACGTGAAAACCTCAAATCTTACACAGCTTGTACCTCGTTTCCTAATCACCCTTTTGCCCTCCCTCTTTCATCCTGACAGGACGTTCTCCATTCTTCCACTCGATTTTGTCCCTGGCCTTAAGATAATATTTCTATTAGGCCACGACCACTTCTTTCCAGAATATTATCAATTCATTATTGTCTACTGATGCAACAATTCAGTGCTGTATGTGCTATACGGGCTTAGTGAGAGAGCATGAAACCCGCAACAAATGGTGCGGCAAGAAAAAGTAATAAGGAAGTTGTGTCTTTGGAAATTATATATATATATGTGTGTGTGTGTGTGTGTGTGTGTGTGTGTGTGTGTGTGTGTGTGATAAAAGTGTACACAGGAAGGAACAGGAACTGTAAATGGAAACACTCATACATATAGGTGCAGATGAAAGCGCTATTAAACTCCGTGATTTTAGTCCGCAAGCGAACTATACCGACCGAACGACCGCCGTTTGTCGTCGAAATTAGTGCCAAATTTAGCGGATAGGGGGTGTCGCGTGGTCAGCACAAAGAATCCCCACAGCCGTTAATTTCGTTCTATACCGGAGCCGCTACATCCTTGAAATAGCTCCTCAATTATCATCATGAGGCATAGTGGACCTTGTTCCAGACCCACTACTTCTCAGAAAAATCTGGTAGCGCCTGGAATCGAACCCGAACCTCTGGGTCTGTAGCCAAGAAAGCTGACCACTAGACCATAGAGGTGGTGAGAGCGCTATTATCATGCCTTAAAATATGTCGGGATAGCCTACCCTTGCTTCCTTTGTTGATCTACAATTTTCGAAGCATTACTTCTATCAGCAACTCAAATCCGCCTAGCGCAGTCTTTCACAGTAAAGCACAAAATATTTCGAATGAAATTTTACGCCAGAAATATAAAAAATTCCAAACACTTTTCTAACACAGTAAAAAAATTTTCACTTTGAAACAACTCATTGAATGAACTTGGGAGATATCATGAAAATTTTTTGTTCCTTTTGTGTTCTAACAATTATGTCACTTGCATTTTCATACAACGTAACCATCAAGTCTCTTTCTTTCCGTCACACACTGTATGTAGTCCTGAGGGTAATTAAATGAACCAATTAAATAGGGTGTGGAACTCAGGCGCTGTTGTCGGCGCCCGCCACTAGCGTTTCTGGCAGTGATCCACTCGAATTAGAATCGATTCTTCGTCGTCTCTTTCTCTCTTTGTCTCGTTAGACAGGAGAGGTTGTAATTCCTTTCTTCTCAAACAGTTTCTTTCGTTTTACAATTGGGAAGAGTTGAAAGATAACAAGGAATATGTGAACATACACTTGTGTCATACTGAAAATACAGTGAGATGCACTGGCGAATTACTATTACTATTTAGTATCACAAATCACGCGGAATTTTTGAGTGTGGAATTTGTAAAAAAAAAAACAACTTCCGAAAAGTAACCAGTTTCAAAAACTCGAAAACTTATGGAATAACATTTAAATTTACACTAATATGCTCCGTGGCCTTTAGTCCGCAAGCGAACTACACCGACCGAGCGACCACCGCTTGTCGGCGAAGTCAGTGCCAAATTTTGCGGCTAGAGAGTGTCACGTGTTCAACGCAACCGTAAATGTTACAATAGAAAAAATAATAGCTTTAATAAGAATATTTTTAAAGGAATATTTTGAGCAGTGCATGCCTATAGAAATAAATTTGATGAAAATTACCTAGCATTTCTCTAATTTCGAATGGACCACATTACTGGCCATTGTCTACTTGTTATTAAATAACAAAATGCAATTCTTTTAGTAGCAAATTGGCATCGTTGTATGTCTACATCCTACCTGTGGTGTCTACATTAAAAATGGAGTGGTTACCTTCACAGAGACTAATGTTCTTAATAATCAATTCACAGAATGTTTCGGCTCAGAGAGGATATTATCGCGTGATTTTTAGGAATACACAAATGGTGACGAAATACATATACGTAAAACACAACGTAAACATGAAACTTTCTTTGTTGAACATGGGTCAGATCCTACTTCATGCTATATACTCGTATACAATAGGTTTTAATTAATGATTAGACATGGACCTACTTTTCAGAATTTCAAAAATTCAACTGAAATACTGCAAGTAGAAAAGAACCACACGTTTTAGAGGTATTCTTCTTTCATTATTTCAGTCTAATTATGGTGTCCGTAATATTAAAAAATAATTATAATTTAGAAATTGTGAAATTTATGTAAAATAAGTACGTGCAGTACCTCAACCAACTACGTTATCCTGTACTCCTTAGAGATTTATATTATAATTTTTAAGATTATTTTGTGCCCCATGGGAACTTGTGATGTGTCACAAAAATCTTTTTGTGTAATGGCAACCATTTCATTTCATTTCATTTTAATAACCACAAACAGATCGCAGCACTGACTCTGGGCACAGTTGCCAGCTCTTGGCAACACGGTGTTCTGAAAGACTTGGTAACAGTGAGACGCTAGTATTCCTGTCTTCACACTGTACGTATATTTTGAAATATGGAAAATAAAGGACCTCGCTTACGTGTCAGTTTGCATGTGTAACATGAACACTGATTTCGAAACTCTTTTCCAGGGGAATCATATTGTGTTGCTGGAGTAACATCATCTGCTCCCATGGGAGTAAGTTGAGTCAAGTATCGGTGATTTCAATCTATATTCAGTTATTTTTGCTCTTTGCACAATGATCATTCTTTGGATCTGTACGGCAGTTTCTCACAGTGGGCACTGTTATTAATTACAGGGATGTCAGTTACTTGGTAAGCGTTTAAATCACGGAGCATGGTCTTTTCTCAAGAAGCTGACAGTAACTTTGCTAGTCGAGAAAAAAGTCTTCTAAGGAAACCGAAGTTTCATCGCCCTATGAAAATTGAGGTTTCGACGACTATGTCAAGATTATGGTCTTCTGAGCAGTGAAGCCGTATAGTCTGGTGGATAGGTATCTATTTGCCTTTGAAAGGTCATTGTTTAATGAGCCGAAATGGCTGGATAACGAAGTAACGTAATATCTTTACAACGAGGTTTCCTTCATCCCTCCAGAGAGTAGATAAGAGGTTTCCAAGACTTGGTTATGCAGAAGGTATACTCCTGTTTATGTTGCCGGAGGGAGCTCTAACTGTCGTCCCTCTCATGATGCGGTGTACGTTCCTGGAATGTCTCTAAACGAAGTAGCGTCTTTACTGTGGTCACACTTGCTCATCACTGGAGCGTAACCCGATCGAGATTCGTTGAGTCCATGTCGTCACATCCGCTTACGCTAATATATTTAATATTACTCGTCCACTTATATAGGGTGTCTGACTAGAGGTGGGGTATGGGTTGGTGAATTGGATTTATTGACCATTTGTACACACCACTCAGAACTACACTTTTACAGTTCATTGACACACAGAGACTGGTATCCTCACTCTACTACAGTCTCCACTAGCCGTTTCCTAGTAACAGACTCAACACAGTGAAGATTCTTCAGCTTCCGTTGTCATTGAGTTGCCCGCTGGTTAACACTCCACACCTGAACTCATAGCGCCATCTTCTCACCCTCCCGTTACAGAGCCCAACTCTCGAATAACTGCTCACTTTGAACTCTGGAATTCGTATGAAAACTTCTTTATAACCATTTTGAATGGACCGAATATAAAACACCGTTTCCAGCAATACCCTTACTGTTGTAGGCGTGATTACCGATCCGTTGCTTAGAAACAGGTTGCATAACTTCTTTTTTTCTATGGTTGCTTGCGTGTATCTTACGGACGTTACCTAGCAACGGCCGCTGCTTATAGAGTCACTGCTTAGCAACTGGTCTATACGTCAAAATATCTAGGTCCCGAATGCCGTCTCCTCCCTTCAGGCTTTCTGATTCTAGCTTTCTCGCATCTTTCATACTTGCCATATATTCTCCCCATCTCATTTCACGTGACTTCATTCCTGTAACATTCAAAGTTTCCCTTATATAATTTTCTCCATAATCTTGTCACCTCTTCGTTTTAGATTAACAATTATTAAATTAGACACCAAAAATAACTATCCGGTAGATTAAATTTAGAAGCTATGTCCCCTTTATTCGCAATAGAGCAGAATATTTCGGTCCTCACCGGCAGCCCTAAGATAGCTGAAGTGCTTTTGTGTGATTAAGGAATGATTGAGTCTGGATTACTGTGTGTATGAACTTTATCCACCGTACAGGATTCTAAAGAACATAGCATTTCGGAAAGTGGAATTTTTCCCGTCCTCAA
This sequence comes from Cryptotermes secundus, assembly GCF_002891405.2. NCBI lineage: Eukaryota > Metazoa > Arthropoda > Insecta > Blattodea > Kalotermitidae > Cryptotermes > Cryptotermes secundus. The sequence continues at coordinate 297,010 of NW_019721012.1, read as the reverse complement.
GTGAGTGAAGAAGCACCTAATCTGTTTAGCTCGTTAGAAAGAATTAACCTCAATCACTGGGCAACCTGTTATGTTATGCAAAGCATAGCTTAGCAGTAAATTTCTGCTTGGCCCAGCTAGAAGAGTCACCCACCCCCCAACCTCGGGTCCCTTGACCAAATTTATGTTCGGGCCTAGATGATTTATATGTTTGAAAATGGGGGGTTCTCTTCTAAGAGGAAGGAGTACTGTACTGGATACACCACGCTAGTACTAAACCTATATATACACCAGAAAAGGGGGGGTTGTCAATGGGAGGTGGCAGAAAAATAATAAACTTTATGATAATGCATATAAAGTTCAGATACAAAGATAGAAAATGAAACGGAAAGTAAATGCAGTAATTCGACCCAACAAACCAAATCCGTGAACAGCAAAGTATGGGAATAGTTCTAAGATTTTCATGTTATAAAATTCTATGCCGCTATATAACGCCATCTGTGGAACAAATATTGAACCCTTGAACTAAAATCGTGTAGAGCGCCACGAAAAATTTATCCGACCATATTAACTTTCCAAATAAGTTGCTAACTCATTACTGACAAGGGAAATCCACATTGGAAAATTATCGAGACTTGTCTGGCTGATCGGATTGGTTAAATATGCCATGTGCACCAATTCCTTCTATCTCATATACCAGCTGTTACTTTCAATTTTCGGAACCCTAGCTTTTTCGCAGCCTTCCATATAACCTTCTAGCTAGGCATGTTGGGTTAATTTTGATTTATCTGGAAGACCCTCTTAGAGGTTGTACCTATGTTCGCGGAGAAATACGGCTAGCTTTCAGCCTTTTCCGCCAATATAACTTCTGATATATTCATAAGCAGTGCAAAAACAAAAAAATTAAGTTGTATTGTGAGTTTTAAAGTGATGTATCTTTTCGAATTTTGAATGATAGGAATACAATTATCAAGAGGCTTCAATAAAACAGACGAAATATATATATGCTTAAAACAAATCCACTTATCAAGCTTTATTTTATATTTCTCAGCTCATGTGACATCAGGTGGAATTAAATACAGACTGGATGAACAAACTACTACTGCTGTACAACAGTTACATATACAATAATGCTTCACATCATGGATATGAAAGGTTTTGCATGAATGAAGCCATTTTAGCTATGCAAAATATTAATAAGGTAAAACTCTCCATACTAGAGACCGTGGAGACCCATAAGGTTGTGAGACGTCGAAGCTCTCACATCTCCTAGACAATCGGCTTATACATAGCGGTAAATTTGTCAACTTCAGCGCCGCCCGTTCTTTATCCCCAGGAAGATTTCTGGTACTCGTTTCTGTTATAGACTGAGTTGACTCCTGGGTCATAGTGCGGCTGGAAACATTAGGACAATTGAAAAAATCCAATGACTCCATCGGGACGTAAACCCGCGACATTCCGGCTTTTACCATAGTGCCTCAATCAACTACGCTACCACGTGCCACGTCAAGTATTAATATCTGATAGAAAATTGTAATGTTTTGATAAAGTAACGGATAAAAGCTTTCTAATCAGAAAATATAGCAACATAGAATTAGATTTGCATGACGGAAAATACAGTTTATAGGTAACTACATCGTAAGGATCCATTTGGGGGAACACAGAGTTATCATTTGTAACCCGTTAAATGCCAGTTACGGTAGCCGAGCGATCATAGAGAGATAGTTAAAAGTGCTTTGGATTGGATTGATCTGGCTTAGGATAGGGACCAGTAGAGGGCTCTTGTGAGCACGGTATTAAACCTTCGGGTTCCATGAAATGCTGGGAAGTTCCTGAGTAGCTGCACAACTGGCGGCTTCTCAATAAGGGCTCTGCTCTAGGAAGTAGTAGCCGAGCGGTCTAAGGCAAGTATTGTCTTCGCTAGCTTAGAAGCAGGGATAGTGGGTTCGAATCTCACACAAGGCATGGATATTTGTGTATGTATGCATTTATCCTGTGTTTGTGTTGTCCTGTGTTTAAGTAGAAGCCTTGTGACGAGCTGATCACCCGTCCAAGAAGCCCTACCGTCTGTAAAAATGATCATAAAACTGAGAAATCAGCCCTATGCTCCGAAGTGAGAACAAGAGGAAATATAAAAAGACTCTTTAAATATGTGTAGCTCATTATTGGTCTTCACGAAAATGGAAACCCTTTAACTCTTTTAGATTATTCTTTTAAGTTTTTTTTCAATGGTTCTTCTAGCTCATTCATGGCCAAGACCTTTTACTCAATTCCGTAAGCATTTTTCACAGATAGTAGGACCCCTTGGACGAGTGATCAGCCAGTCACTAGGCCGTCACCTAAACACAGAATAGACGCGTATTAAAGATAAGCAGCGACACACACAGAGAGAGCCTACACAGAACAATACCTGAACAGCGTTAAACAAGAAGTGGCCGCTGCAGCACTATAGACATAGGGCATGTACCTTGAGAAATTTTAATTTCAAAATTTTGAAAAAGAAAAAGAACAAAAATCTTATAGACATTTTAACTTGAATTAAAGTTTTAAAAAAGTGCTAAATTTAGAAATCAAATTAACGCGTGTAGGTTAACAAGGATTTTATACAATTAGAAAGACTGGTGATTTTAAATTTTAACAGGCAGTGTAACAGCTACGTAAGAATACACACCTGATGATGGCCATTTAGGGCCGAAACATGTAGTGTGGAGGAGGGAGAGAAAAAAGAAAAAAGAACTACAATTAAATTGTTACACTTAAGACGGTGTTTGTCTCATATATATAGTCTATGCGTATCTTTGTTTTTTCGTTTTTTGTTTTCTTACTTGCTTTTTATCTCTTTTTTCATTCTTAATTTATAAGTGATCTTTGGGCTGTTGATTAAACACTTAAATAAATAAAATATTGATTTGAATTAATATCTGTTCTATAAAGTTGTGTGGTTCTTTGTCTCTTCGAGTTCATAGCCTGTATATTCAGAGAAATCGTGATATAAGCCTGTCCGTCAAGGATGTAATTTTTCTGAAGAAACAGTATTTAATGGTGGAAATTACGACATTTCATGTTAACCTCGCAGAGCATTCAACTAGTAACACTAATTCCTCTACTTGAGACAGGTATACGCAATACTAGCAGCGCGATCTCTAAAGAAAACCTCATGTTTCAGCGCGAGAGAGGCAATTAGGAGGCGTGACATTTCCGCAGCAGCTTGGTAATATGTTCTCCTGGAAACCCGGAGCATGTTAGCATGTTAGCATGTTAGTAGCATTCGATGTTAACGAATAGAAATAAACTATAACTTGGTGCTTAGCAATCCTGCTTTGTATTCTAGAGACCAACATATCGAGTCTCAGCCAGAAAGTGTCACAGTCAATAGATTTCCAGACCCTTTCCTGTGAATAGTATCCCCAAACAGGACGCGTCCTTCCCCATCCATCTCAATTCATCATTCATTACCGTCACATAATTCATCCCCACATAAGCTTATACTGTCAGTAGAATATTGTTAAATAACAAGAAACATAAACAGTTTCTTCATGGATGATGACGCTATAAAACTCGGAAAATTAGGCTCTGATTTTCTTTTTCCTTGGCACTTCGGTAGGACTCCTTGGGCGGGTGATCAGCTCGTCGCAAGGCCTCTACCTGTACACAAACACAGAAGAACGCACACACATAAATTAAACATCCATGCCCTGAGTTGGATTCGAACCCACGATCCCGGCTTCCGAGCGAGCGAAGACAGTGCACGCCTTAGACCGCTCGGCTACCGTGACCGGCAGGCTCTGATTTTACTATACCAAATTTGACCTATTTGAAAATCATGTTACTTTAGAACAGATATTCCTAGGCTTTCCTCAATCACAGAACACTAAGCGCGTGAATATTTCTGGCGGACCACGAAGTGTTTTAAGAGTTCTTTGTGGAATGAGAGTGAAATTTAGTGGGCAGTTACACAACCATGATTTTCAAAATGAAAATATAAAACATTTTACACACAAATCATGTTTTATTCATAAATAAAACACCTTTACTTTAAAATGGAGACTGAATTTGAACCAGTAGTTTTCGGATCTCGAGTTAAGGAAACATTGCATTCGAAAATATCTGCGATAATTATGGATAATTTCTCTTCGAATTTAAGTAAAATTTCAGTTATAAATATGAACAAAAATATAGGTACAAACATTGCACGCCCTCGTACTTTCATATATATTACTCATCTTGATTCTATTTCCTTGGAAACCAAATCGATTATTGCTAGGAGATCATTGTTAGTTACTGAATACAGGACAACTAAACCCGCCCTCTCGGTAAAGCCATTTTCGATAAAATCGATAGTTCGCATTTGGGACCCTAGTATATACACCATTGTATGCCCCTAGATGCTTTCCATGCAGTTTTAATTAGGGAGACGGTTTGCATAAGTTACTGAGGCTCAGCCAAGATCGTTAGGAACCTTTCAGAATATATCGTCATTCCTTTCTATACGGCGGACCGTGAGCCTCTACTTTTAGAATTAGAATAAAAATTTTCGTTAGGCACCGGCCTATGACACAAAATCTTTAATACACAATATGAATAAAACCCATCCAACCGTTCTAATGGTAGCAAGGCGCACATTCATACACAACCAGACTAGTCGGCTGCATTCCAAGGACCCCATACAGTGGACCCCCGAACTTCGAACTGTTTGAATTTCGAACAACTTGAAACTCGAACAAAAATTCGAGGAAAATCCGGTTTTTAAACTCGAACAAGAACTCGAAAGTCGAATAACCATTCACGTGGTCGCCTAGCCTTGTAGAGAAGTGGCACCCCAATATCGCAGATGTGAGTAGGAGTATCAGCTTGTTTAATGACAATGTAATGCAACATTTCAGACAACTTTAACAAATAGACAAAACAAAAGACGTTAGACAGGTTTCTCTATAAAGAAAATCAAGCGGTGGTTATGTTAATGAACACATCTCAACTCGTGGATTCCAGATGAAAGAAGGGTAATTCACCTTCCAGTGAACAGTAATATCCCTCCCACTGTTATTGATTGATTTTTATACCGTACTTTTTGTATGCAATATTATAAATAAAAACATTCAATTATTGAAATAAAATATACTTGTTTTATCATTATTTACCAGTATGATCTTTCGAAATGTGAATTTAAATGTTTTATATTGGATAAATTTGGGGGGTCTGGAACGGATTAATTCAGTTTATATTATTTCAAATGGGGAAATTTAACTCGAAAGTCGAGAAGTCCTCTGAAACGGATTGTGTTCGAAATTCGAGGTTACACTGTATTGGTATTCAGGAGGGGAGTGTAAATCCGTCCAAATNTGACGTCACCGAGGGATATCGCGGTTGCTAGGCAGCAGTCAGCAACTCCGGACAGCGTGGCTAGCAACACGGCATGAGACGACAATTGTCCGATCGAGGCTACATAAGGAGCAGCGAAGGCTATTCAGAGTCAGTCCTGGAGCTACCTCCGAGTCAGTCCTCGAGCTACCTCTGAGTTAGTTCCGAGTTAGCCAGCAACTAGACAGTTGTACTGTGGCATTTGGAGTGTACTATTTGTGATACTGCAGATAGCAGTAATCGTAAATCTGTAATTTGGGTGATTGTAAGTGCGAATGTGAAATAAAATTCGCTGTATAAAATACGACGTGAAGTTATTTGTCGCGATATACGCCCAATACGCGACAATATATATAAGCATAACTAATAATGCAATTCTGTACAATTAATATTTTTATTTATTTACGTGCCAACTTAGCTGCCGAAAGGCCAATTACAGAGTGAGAACGAGTAAAGTAAAGAAAAAATCACACAGAAACATAATGCAAAAACAAAATAATTTATATAATATTAATCGCAATAACAAAAAGTCAGTACCAATATAAATAACGTATTGTTACGTATGAGGGGGTAGCGTGATGAATATAACGTGTTCTGGGTTTGATGATTGGATTTATTGGCACTTCTTTACAATTAAAACGAATTATGACAGCTGAAAATTAATGACGTCCTAAGACTCGCCCCATTCCGTACTGGACTACGAGGGTTTTCTCTCCCACTGTTACAAATGACGAACTACTCGCTAAAACTAATTAATCAATTCACGAAAGAACTCTCTTTTATAGCTTTGGGTAAATCGGCGAAAGACCGCCATCTCGAACAGTTCGTGTTGTCACATATATTACTCTGTTATTATTCATTGCCTTCAAAATGTGCGCTGGAGAACCGTTGGCCAGCAACGGACTTCTGCTCTGCTCCACTATTCCTGATTTCAGGCGTTACGTCACAGTATTTTTATTCGGACCGTTACCAGATGAGTGGATATTTAAACACATTAAGTAACGTGAATGAAGAAATGGGAAGAAAATTTTGAAGAGAACTCTTATGAGCTATTTGCGACATGGGCCTATTTAGCACTGGCTTCGAAGTTCGTTTCATTCATTTTCTTGTAGTGCATTTAACGACGTTCTCCGTAACTCAAAGCAAATAGCGCCGAACAACTGAACAATACTCAGTCTGTAGAGTTTCGATACTGACAGCAACGTTAAATTACAAAATAACAAGACATTCTAGGAAGAATTAATTTCCTATTTTCTTTTCACTATAATTTTAGCATTTGATACGAAATGAAGAAAATATCTTTAGTACGCCGTAGCGTAGTGGTTGAGGTGCTACACTACAAGCCGGAAAGTCGCGGGTTCAAATCCCGTTGATTGGATATTTTTCAGTTGACCTAATCCTTCCAGCCGCACTAGGCCCTGGGGTTTACTCAGCGTCTAACAGAAATGAGTACCAGGAATTAATTAAATAATTTTCCTGGGGAGTAAAGCGCGGCCGGCACGTAAGGCTGACAACCTTACCGCCATATTTGAGCCGATTGTCTACAAAATGTGGGACCCTCAACGTCTAACAACCCTATGGGCCTTCACGGCCTGGTACAGGGATAGCTTTACTTTACTTTTACTTTATTCATGCATAATGAAGTCAATGAGCAGTACAACTTGGGAGACTTTAGTGTTGGTAGTACTGACGGAACTGATGTGTGAGGTACACCGATTAGATGATAAGAGATGACATGATACACATACCAAATTTCATGGAGATTGGATGAGACTTTCAAGAATTATTAAGGTTTAGCTTCAGAAATACGAGAGGCTGTGATGTTGGTATTGCGGACTGGAGGGATTTATGAATTACACTTTTGAAATTGGGGTCATGTGCCATGATACACACACCGAGTTTCATAAAGATTAGTTCAGGCATTCAAAAGTTAACAGTTGTGAGTACGTATACAGATACGCAGACATACACAGACAGGAAGGTGATTGCATAAGTCTATTTTTATTTTTATTTTTTAAAAATAAGGAAAGTGCGCTAATAACGAATTTATAAGTTGTTGAACAATGCGACTCTGAAATAACTGAGATTTTATCTTGGCATTTGTTTGGACGGACTGAAGAAAACCACTGAAAATCTCAATCAAGTTAGTGGGTGTCAGGGATGAGATTCGAGCAGACACTTCAGGATACAAGTCAGAAGTGTTACTGCATGCTCCAACACACTAAGTGCTGATAATATGAAATAATGAAAGAAAATCACGAAAGTAGTAACTCTTTGTCATATATTCAGTCCTTCCGAATTTTGTGGCAGACAATTCCTTCAGCTCAGAATATTTGTTACTGTTCTTGCAGTGGAGTGAGACATGATCCCTTGGTACTTATATTGCAAGTGGGTCCACAGTATCAGACCCAGTTGATAGATGAGAGAATGAAGCACTGGTTGAAATAAAACTGGCGGGGGAAAATTGTGATAATCAGAAAAGAACCAGACCATCAAGTTCCCCTTTTCCCAGCATAAAACTCAAATCAAATGTTCTTAAGTCGAACAATTTCCCGGACTACAACCGATGCTGTAAACTTTGGAATTTCGTTCTAAAGCAATGGTCCATTGCAGAATATCTTTTAACAGAGGATCAATAGGTTAATGACTGATTTAAGGCCTTCGTAACGATTCACAGTTGATGCAATTCTGCTCTTGGATGTTCGTGTCGTTTTGAACATCGACAATGTTTCCAATATATTTCGAAGGGCGTTGCCACACACATCTACTCATTTAAATAGATCCTGAAGATGGAATTGTAGAGCGACAACGCATTACATGATCATAAGTTACATATATATTAGTCACGAACATGAGAGATATCTTGTGTTTCAGTTTATCATGTCTATTCTGCTGTGATAATATTTTAATGCTCCTATTTGAAATGTACTATACTGAGATGGTTAGTGCTTGATTATTTGTGCATGTTATTTATGCTATATAGTAGCTTTAAACGTCTTGTTCTGCTCATTATTCATTAGACTGTAACACTGCAAATAAATACACAAGAAACGAAAAGAACTTAATAGTATGAAAGCTTCAATGAACGAGACTTCCCGTCGACGTCTCGGCAGGAGTTTCACTATTGTACATGCGTACATGTGGGTGTGCGTGGGTTTACTCTCGTAACATTACGTTACACGGTTAGCAACAAGGATGGTACAATAGGCCAGAAGTGGCCGCAGTACAAGTGACTTAGTCTCATCGCAATAGCAATAAGAAAAAATATGACCCATAGAAATACGCTTTAGTATCTTAACTTTCAGGAGAATTTGGATAAGATAAATGGTTTGGCAATGTGGAAAACAATTATTGTTGTTCTGTTGCGGGCGCAGAACACTAGAAAGTGCTGGAACCACTAGAGCTACTGCCGTAATACCATCCGTTTTACCTAGATGAATTCTGTTACCTATTGTTGTGTAAGTCCTGTTCTTCTTGTAATATGTGAATCATTTTCAGAAGGGAATAAATTAAGGTATGTGTAGTTAGGCCGGTCACGGTAGCCGAGCGGTCTAAGGCATGCACTGTCTTCGCTCGCTCGGAAGCCGGGATCGTGGGTTCGAATCCAACTCAGAGCATGGATATTTGTGTGCGTTTTTCTGTGTTTGTCTACAGGTAGAGGCCTTGCGACTAGCTGATCACTCGCCCAAGGTGTCCTATCGTCTGTGTAAGATCTAGAAAAACCGAAGTGAACGGAAGTTCATGGAGGTAGGTCTAGGCCCAATGGGGCTGTAGTGTCAAGGAAAAAAAAATGTGTAGTTAGTGTTTATCTTAACATTCGGTGCTACTCTTTATCGCGGGTCAAGTGGTAGTGTAGTTGGTTGAGGCACTATGCTACAAGCCGGAAGGTTGCAGATTTCGATTCCCGACGAGGTCATTGGAATTTTTCAACTGACCTAATCCTTCCAACAGCACAATGGCCGTGAGTTCGACTCAGCCTCTAACAGAAATTAGTACCAGGTATCTCCGTGGAGGCTAAAGGGTGACCGGCGCGTAAGGCTGACAACTTTACCGCCATCTGTGAGCCGATTGACTAGAAAATATAGCAGCCTCGACGTGTTACAATTCTACGAACCTTCACGGTCTTCTACAGGGATAGTTTTACCTTTACTTTTACACAGAATTACTGGATTTTCGGACTTTGTCAATCGTCCGGTATTGTATTTTCTATTTTCTAGAATACCGGAAGATGGACGGAGTCCGAAACCGAATAATTCTAAATACACACTACCGTGAGAACCCTTCAGATCAGTGAACGTTTAAACTCTACATGAATTTACATTCTTGCGTTGGGAGTCACAGCTGCCGGCGGGAGAGGAGGAAAATTAGCACGCGCCTCCAACTTGTAATTAAAAAAAAAATCAGGATTGGCGAAATGAAATATATACACCAAACAGTAATAACAACACTTAAAATTTAATTTTAAATGAGAATAAAATTAATTTTAAACGGCTCAGATAAGTCTGTTAGTAAATTTTCTGGTTGGTCCCCTTCGAAAACAGGAGAACGCTTTGGCAACTGGCTTCCCTTCTATCCCCCCCCAAACAATCCTGCCGGCAGTGACGTAAGAATTCACATAAGCCTTTATGTCGATAATCAATGGGGCAAGGCGGATGACGTGAAACATTAGGCTGTAATGGTATCCCATTCTGTAGCATCCGCTTTCAAGGTAACAGGTTACACCAGGCTATTTTAGTATTACACTGAACACCAGAAATATTGCTGAACATAAATATAATATAACATTACTGAACTCCCGTACATTACAGCGTCAATAACAGGATATTTTATATATAATACCACCCTTTGCAATTGTTATTACCTCCCATACACATTTTGACTCTCAGAATTATACAATTTGTTCGTTTTTGTATTAAGACATGTAAAGGAACACCAAGTTTACTAAGTAAAATAATAACAGTTTCTGTAATGACTTAATTTATGCAGATATTCAGAAAAAATTAAATTGTGTCCAATAGAGCATCATTTTTCTTTGTTTCCCAGTGACATTCTTCTCTCAAGTTTCTACTGAATTCATTCTTTAGTTCTGGCATATGTTCTGCTTCTACCTCAGTCATTCTTAATTTCATCACCCAAACAACATGAGCTGACGAATGCAAGTTATGGAACTATTCATTATATTGTCACATGCATGGGGGTACGCGTGATGAATATAACGGGTTCTAGTCCGGATAATTGGATTTATTTGCTGTGTCATTGTTGGTGCCTCTATTACTTTAAAACTTCAGTTTCTGTGGCTCAACCGTTCTTGCATAAGGAAAATACCCCACAATATTATTTTCAGTTGACCTTTTTTATTTATCCCTATTCTCTCCAAATATTTTCCTGGTCTCCATCCCTGAAACACCCGCAGTTCATTTTCTTCCTTTTGAGTGTGAGACTATAACTGATACCTGTACAAACACCTTACACATATTTCATAATAATGAGTAAATTAAAAGGCCAGGAAGTTATCAATGAGGACATGCATTTTCAAATTTAATCTGCTCTTCATGTCACCTTCAGAGTTGCCAGATGGGGACGTAATAACGTAAAAGCCAACCTTTCGCCGTCATCATCTATGTTCAGGGATCAGATGGAGCAACCCCCCCCTTCAGAACTGCAGTTACGTCTGCTCATCTGTCTGTAGACATATACCTTCCCTCTTAGATGCTACAGTCCAGTTGGTTACCTTTAGCTGTTTTCTCTGAATATTCATTCCCTATCTCTAATTCTATTATTCCTTTAACATTTATTCCCAAGGCTTAAAAGCGACTTCTAAACACATTTCAAAACTTCCCTATGTGACAAGAACTCATTTTATTTCATGTAGCCCTGACATCAAATTTGTCGAGCGTTACCTAGGAACAGAGTATAGCTCTGTATGGGGCTGAAACATGGACACTTAGGGCAGTAGATCAGAAACATCTGGAAAGTTTCGAAATGTGGTGTTGGAGAAGGATGGAGAAGATCAGTTGGACCGATTATGTGAGAAATGAAGAAATGTTAATTAGAGTCAGTGAGCAGAGGAATATCCTACACGAAATAAGAAAACGGAAGGCTAATTGGATTGGTCATGTTTTACGCAGAAACTGCCTTCTAAAAGAAGTTATTGAAGGAAAGATAGAGGTGCGGATAGAAGTGACAAGAAGACGAGGAAGAAGACGTAAAAAGATGCCGGATGACCTTGGGGACAGAAGAGGATACTGTCATTTGAAGGAGAAAGCTCTAGATCGCATCAAGTGGAGGAACTGTTTTGGAAGAGACTGTGGACCTGTCGTCTGACAGATTACTGATGATGATGATGATGAAGATGATGACCTAGGAACAGATTTAATTTAACATTGTTTATTTGTTTCCAGTAGCTGTCTTCTTCTTCCTTTTTCTATCTTGCTAATATACTCGTTTTAGATATTTCTGGACAACGCTCCATGTAATGTTCACATCTTCTGCACACTCTTACATTAGACATTACTGGCGTTAGGTTCATACTCACAGGTCACATAATATAGTATTTATTTGCACTCGTGGGCTATCCATAAGCATCTGTGAATATCTTTTCCTGCAAAATGTATTTGTGGAATTAAATTAAAAAAATATAAATTTTATCAAATCCGGTCCATTTTTATTCTATATATGTCATCCATTTACGATATTAAAAAATGTAAAACTATCCCTTTAATAGGCCGTGGAGGACTATAGGGTTGTAAGGCGTCGAGGCTCCCACATTTTCTAGACAGTCGGCTCACAGATGGCTGTTATTTTGTCATACTTATGCGCCTGCGCCTTTGGTTCCCATTTCTATTACAGGTTGAATCGATTCCAGGGCCATACTGCGGCTGGGAGGATTAGGTCAATTGAAGAAATCCAATGACATCATTGGGACTCGAACCTGAGACCTTCAGGCCCGCGGGTAATGTTACATAATGTATGATGTCTACTTCAAAATTAAAATCGCCTATTACAGTAACGACACTACTATTATTCGTGTTTCCTTTATTTTGTAGCATTTGATAACATTTTTTCTTTGGTATAGTTTCCTTGTTTTTAAAAAATGAATTCATGCTTATGTGTTTCTGTGAATCCCCCTTATCAACGTTCGAATGCCTGAACCATTATTTATTAAACTTGATGTGTACGATATGTCACGGCCCCTGAAACAATTTTAAAAGGCGTACTTCATAAATCCCCCCCATCACCCTGTGTCTGTGTGTCTATCGTTGCTAGGCAACGGCTTGTAAAATATGTTACAGCGGCAACAAATTCACAAGCAACAGTCTATATATAGTTCGTGTCATATCAAAGGGCATTAGGCAAATATTGCCCCATTTTTGCCTTGTACACTACTCTCGACATTATGAGTCTTTCATAGGACGACCCACTTTAGATCTCCAGATTTATCCACGTATTCATCGTTTTTCCTTCGAGTGTGTGCTACACCACTGTATAGCTTCATGACATCATCTATCATTTCTTATACCCATATGTTTACGTTCACTTTCCAAAGAAGCTAGTATATCTATCTTATTTCTAACAGCAAAGTCGACCTGTGTGTTTATGAAATAACAATACAGGGATACGCTTCGGAAATGAGTCTTTCGTAGAAGCTGTTGAATGTAATGAAAGAAGCGAAGGCAAATTTGTGCCCTTAGCTTTCATTACGTTTCCTTCATATTGATTTTCTTTGCACGCCATCTCTGAGCCGTTCTTGATACTATATACCTCTAGCTTCATTGTTATCGGCGCCTGGCTACACATTAACGCCAAGAAATCCCGTAAGAAGTGCATTCATGTAACATATTACACAGCCAGGAGCAACGCCGTCTTAGAAAAAGCCCTCTAAACGCAGTAGTATGTTTATGGCAGGGGTTACATCGGTGTCAGAAACACCGCCTTGCTGACGCAGTGTCAGGAACCCGCGTCTGAGCCGCTGCCTACGTCGTCGTTTTTCCTATAGCGTCCTCTCAGTACCTTTATGCTTGTAAGTTCCATGAAGGTAGCAAACAGAGCTCACTGACCTTGAAATTATAGCCCTTAGTGTTTTGGAGAAAACCAGTAACTGACGTCTCAAGTATTCGATTTGTCACATAAATTGCAAGATATGAAATATCATTCAGTTTTGTCTACCGTATGGGAAATTACATAAATATCCGGATATTTTTTTATTTTTTACCGAATATCAGTAAAATCTTACGATGAATTTATCAGCCTGGTTGGTGATCATCAGAGGGGGGAAGGAATCCATGGAGCAGATGATAATGGATCAGAAGAAAAGCCCGTCATAAAATTAAGGTAACCAACAGAGATATAGCATTGGGTTGGATTACGTTAGGTTAGGTGTGGTTAGGTTAGATCGTCGGATGAGGTTCCCACTGTATAGTACAGTGCAGCCCCCCTCCACAGTGCATTCAAATACACCGTCCAGTTTGTGGCCTCAGTTGGAATACATCAGGTTAGGTTAGATGATCTAGACTGCTAGCAACCGCATGTCCCTCAGTACGGCAGACAATCCAGTGAGTACCTAAGGTTGCATTGCTGCCTAGGAATTGCTAGCCGTTGATCAGTGATGGCCGTCTTATCGTCCGACCTTCCTGGCGGTACGTCACATTTTTATTATTATTATAATAAATTGTTAGAGGAATATTTCGCAGTATGCTACGGCGCATAAACCCCCCACCACCAACAATTACGGCAGGCCAACCAGTGAGTGTCTTGCTCGGGATTCCTATAGGTTGGATCAGGTTAGGTTATTTCATCAGATGGGTTTTATGCAGAATATTACTACGCAATCGCCCCCACCCGTCTTCCTGCACACCATCCAGTGAGAGGCCTCGGTTGGAAGACAGTAGGATAGCCTGGGTGGTCAATGATAATTACGCAGTAGGCTACTGCTGTTCGGCCTACAACCGGGTTCTCGCCGACCTTTCAGTAAGTCGCTTCTGTTCAGTTACGTTAGGTTTGTTTAGGTTGTCTGACATGTTCTGCGCAGTATGTTGCGGCACTTCCCCCCCCCCCGCACTGAAGCATCCCCCACCCAATGTGTGACTTGTTTTGGAATACGGTAGGTTATATTAGCTTATCTTATCACATGATGTTTGCGCATTAAACTACTGCGCATCCGTCTCCCTTTCTTGCACTCCAGCAGACCTAAAGGGGAGTGTCTTGGGTGGAATACGTAAGCTTTGGTTAGGTTAGGTACGATCGTCAGATGTGGTTTGCGCAGTATAGTACTGCGCACCCGCCCCAGTTCGGGTAGAACTTCCAGTAAGTGGTTTGGTTTGGATTACCTTCAGTTACTTCTGGTTAGGTTAGGTCATTGTGTGATCTGCGTAGTATACTACTGAGCATCCCCCCCCGCACTCCAACAGACTGTCCAGTGAGTGGGCTTCGTTATACTACATTAGTTGAGCTTAGGTTTTCGGGTTACTTTTGCATATTGACTCCTGGTCGTTGATCCCCCCCCCCCTGACACACTATGGCAGAATTTCCCGTGAGTCACCGCGGTAAGAATTTGGAACCCTACAAATAAATCCACTTTTTACTGAGAAACTGTGTTCTTATTTCTACACACAGCGATTCCCAATTGTCGCACATAATTTTACATTCATCTCCTCAGTCTGTAACTTTTCTTTGTTCTGATAATCAGAACTTGCAATGTCCCGAAGAGTGTTTTCTTCCTTCAATTTCCGTTACGAATTTCTCCGTGTCAAACATGTTGGATAGAAACTGGCGAAACTTCGCTCAGTGCAACACTTCCTACAGCCGGCTGTTCACAATAAAGCTGCGATTTCAGACGTTGACATAAACGCTAACATTGACTCGTGTGGTACTTGACAGATGGCGCTGGGAACGTTATGCGTTGAAAACGAGACCAGTTTACGTTAGCAACGCTTGACGCCTTTAATGTAATCTCTCTCATAAACTTCAGTGTGTCTGTTAAACGCGTCACAAGCACAGCGTTAGCAGCTCGGCGTTTCTGATGTTGATGCAACCCCAGCCTACGTGCCGACGTCAGAAATACACACAAAGGGGAATGTAAGCTTTGAGCTCTAAGTTTGATCTATTAACCTCTTATAAAACAAAGAGGTCTGAAGTTACGGCCTATTGCTTCAATACAAACTATCATCAGAATGTTGCTAACGAAAAACCCGCTTGCAACACAGGCACTGTGTGACTGATTTATTAACGTCTCAAAATTAATTGCATGATGAAGACACAAGATGCCTCATGGGAATGTTAAGCACAATGCAGTGTGTAGAGACCCACCGGCCTGAACCTGGTGACAGTCCAAACCTGTTACAGTTCTCCATGGACGCTATGGTCCTCTTTAGCCATTTCGGAAGGGTGACTGGTTTATTGGCGAGACCGATTTATTAGCATGTTGACTTTTTTTTCTTATCTGGACAGAAAACAACTGCCTTGTTTTTGTTTACGTGCAGTTTGGATGACCGGAAGGGAACAAGGTCACCACGGAGGCAAGTCTGTAGTCTTCCGAAGATGTAAATTTTGTTTTGTTGACACGTGTAGCTATCATAAAGTGTCTTCGGAAGGGTGTAGCTGGACTCTAAACTAAAGAAAATAACCGCTCTCACATGCTGGGTTCCGAGTTCTATATCTTGGGAACTGTTTTATTTTCAAAGGACGATATGTAATTTGCTTGTGCCGATTGCATGATGAATTTGGCTAGTTAAAATGAGCCAATAGGGAATGAATTCTTGTCTGGGAGAGAGGTCGTCGATTCAAATCCTTCTTGGAGAATGAAGCGATGCTCCCACAGGACCAGTCTTCAGAAACTTCGCGTTTTGAATTGATCGGGGGCAGACGTCATTGAACTTCACTCCCTATGTTTCTCTAAATTCATCAGCACTTCACTTTGGATTGTTAAAATTTGGTAATAATAAAGGGCCATATTACTATGTGCTTGCAAGAAGTTATAATATTTCGCTTTTGAATAAATAAACAGTTTGTGGACAATGGTCAGTTGAAGTTGTGTTGTTGATTTCGAGCAGTGGACTAACTTCAAGTGTGCAGTTTCCGGTTGCCTCAGTTATTAACTTAACACGACCCTGAGAGGAGTCCAGTGGTCTACCGAAGCCGGCACATAAGTACAGAGAATAAAATGGGACGGTAAGAACCTAGTAGGACTGCTGAGTTCCTTCTTCTGCCATTTCACACCTACTTAACAATTGCTGGATTTCTGTAAAGTCGAAAGTGAAAACGGACTGATTAGGGACAATCATATTGATTATATGTTACTCGATCGAGGCATATGTCATTAAGATTGGAATTATCATGGAAGAGCTTGATGTAGATAGAACATAGATTAAGTCAATATGTCTACATTTATATACCAGCTGATGACTGAGTAAGGTACCTTGTCAATGAGATTCACATCTGATATCGCTATGCCAACTCGCTCAGCTGTATAGGAGGAACTTTAAAGTATGGACACTTTCACGATCTTTCCTACTTATATAGAAATCTACAATTTTCTGTTCATTAAAGATATCACTAGTCCTGCGTTACATTGACCACTGTTTCATTTATCCACAATATATTCAAAAATAAACTAACAGCTAACAGAATAGAATATTACTTAGAATAAATTTCTACCAATGTCCATATTTGTAGTACGCCTGAGGTTATATGGCCATAGCTGCTTGCAAAATAAATACAGTATTACATATGACAGCTACAAACATAAATAGCATTAAATAAACATGCAGACAATTAATTATCCTGCCATAACCTAATATTAAATAAACATTGGAAGACATTTTAATATTAAATACTTTTTGAAATACAATAATGGAGACGACACAATTATTTCTAGCTGCTGTATAAGAAGAAAACATTTTTCACTGTGCTTAATTAATTAAACATCGCGTCATGAAGACAGTATAGAACGAGGTATAGCTCCACCCTTCTTGACTCCGGCACAAGATTGAGGTGAGAGATCAGCTGTATATACTGGCCGCTTTACTCGAAGGGAAACAACCTCCAGTACCAGTTGGATAGGAGGCTGGGTAGGCTCGAGAGCCTGTATGAAGGCTTTGAAGTACAGAAAAATCTCTTACCCCTGCTGGAACTTTAACCCCTGCCGTCCACTGCGTAGCCCGTCACTATACTCCGCTCTTATCAAATTATTTTACAGAATAAAAATATTTTGAAACTACTGAGAACATGTTCTAGTATTACAGAAATGTAAAAGTCGCGATTCCTCACATTTGGTGCAAAATATAATAAACAGAGAGAATTAAATTTCAAACATTTTTCATAAAACCCCAGAAGATATGTGGGAATCGCTGTTCATATTTAGTTTATGATCGTGTTTGATGTGACGAAGCTATAAGGCGTCACATTCCAGAAGACTGTAGACGTCACAGCAAGCGAGTTGCACAATATGTCACCCACTGTTATTCGTGCTCCTCAGTCCAATAAATGCTTCTGTGTACAGGATAGATGCAAGAGAGGCCAAAAAATTGCCATTTGCTTCTTTGCGCATCAATTCTTGTTGAAACTTTCTTCTTTGCTTCTTAGTTCTCTTGCAAGTTCCTTGTTCTTCCCCCTAATGCGAAATCCTGTTTCAGTCCGTGGAATATTCCTTAACTCCCTCAAGACATGTTAGCGACCATAAAACAGACTATCCCCTTCCAAATATGAGTCCAGAACCAGAAGAACAGAACAGTTCTGGGCCTTGTGCACTGTTGCACTGATAGCAATTTCTGGGGAAGATATAAGATCAGACTGGTTGGGCTTTTAGACTTCGTCCATCGTCCTGTATTCTAGAAAGTAGAAAACACAACGCTTCGGAAAATTGATCTGTTTCTAGTTTATGAAACGTTGTGTTTTCTAGTTTCTAGAATACAGGACGATGGACAAAGTCCAAAAACCCAATAATTCTGAATTATTATACACCAGGCATGTCCAACTTCAAACAGGTTGTGATCGACTTTTTAGTGTCAAAACTGCCAGTGATCTATACTCCCTCCTATCATCGTACCTCGCTTTAAGAAAAAATATTGGTAAAAATAACACGACACATGACTTTGTTATAAAAGCAACATACATTGAAAGTACAGACTACTTTAACGTGTATTTTCCTTTAGAAATGTAAATATAATCATATTATATTACGAGTGAATTTACATGATTTTCACGTATAATTTCCTTATAGGCCTATGAGATAGACCAAAAATCGTCCCGCGATCGACCGGTCGATCACGATCGAAGCGTTGGACATGCCTGTTATACACCATCGTCAGAACAGTTTAGAACCCGCGAGGTATAAGTTGTTCGGCAGGACATGAGGTCTGAAATGCGTGAGAGGGAGGGTAAAAACGGTGGCTGCTAGTGGTAGCGGCTGGTAGGGAAGAGCTCCCTCTGTGCTACAGAGCACGACAATGTGAGTTCAGACTGAATTACCTCTAGCGTCTCATGTCACATGGAACCCACTCCAGCTCACGGGGAAGTTATAGCAACATGTGGAATGTCGCTTCTCATTCAGGCAGTTGGTTCGAAATTTCATCATTCTTTTGGGCATAGGCCGTATTCGGGAACGAATCATCGGATACTCGAAAACTCTCATAGCATTATCGACAGCAGTGACTTTTTAAAATTTGGGTTCTCCAAAGTTTTTTGTACTATATAGCTAAGGAACTGTCACGGTACCCCACAAATATTGTGACCCCTTCAAGAAAGACATTTTCAAAGATTATTGCGACTGGTAGTGACGCTATGAATACGGGTATGGTATATATTTATCGGTGTCTCGAAGGAATCTTAATGGGAGTTTGCGGCAGACACCCACCTAGTGAAATTGCATTACCTGCAAAACAAGGTTCTCCGCAAATTTGGCAATTTTACAAGGCGCACACCGGTCCGCGATTTGCACATGGCATTCAAAATCCAATACGTATATGATTATATAACAAAATTATGCAGGCGACAAGCGGAAGTCATACAAAATCATAATAATGAGAATGTTCGCAACATCGGACAAGGCGAAGCCCGACACAGAAAGTATAAGAGGCTTAAACTTGGCGTGGGTCAGCCATACGACCGTTCAAGTGATTAGACTGCCGTTGTAGCGAATAGAAATAGGACATAATCTGCTGTACTGAGGCTGAACTGACAGAGGCCTTGTATATGTGGTACATAGAAGTAGGAATTAAGGCTAAGGTTTAATTTTAAATATATGTAAATACTGACAATTGACTAACTAATGCAGATTATGACTGATAAATGACAGTCCCGACTTCTCGTCAGAGAGGGCGCCCCAAATGGACAGGACAGCAACTTTCATATAAGAAGAAAATATCTGGTCATGAGCCCCAGCTGGGGCTCGACACCAAGACAGACAGACTGACTAACAGTTGGTTGCAATGTGACTTTGACTTTGACTTTTGGAATCTTAATATCTATCTTCCGGCCAGAAGAGTAAACCTAGCATGCAAGAAAGCGATACGCGTATAAGAAGAGGGAGAGCAGTGGTCCTGAACGAAATACTAAGGATAAGGGGAAAGATGAAAAATTTGGGCCCTTAAAAAAGGGCCTTTTAAAAAGCAGATCCAAAGTGATGTAATTCGTTTTGCCTATAGGTCGTATATAGCAAAACGAAACTTGAAATCTCAATCCAAGTATGCCCAATTTATTTTCTTCTGTTGTTGAATAGTTTCTGTCGTAAGATGGCCGACCACCTTCAGCGGGTGATCAGATATTAAAGGAGACAGCAATATGTGTGTAAAGATTTAAAACGTTAAGTAATAAAATTATATCCCTGTTAGGTGGGTTACTTTTCACCACGGCATGGCTCATCCTCAGGTTGTGGGTGGAGGAGACGGCCTCCGGATATGGAGGGCAGCTGTGAATATATTAAATAAGCAGTCGCGGACAGCCGAAAATGGGGTGGTCCTCCAGCTTGGGGGTTGGACATGGGGATAACAACTCACCGCAAAAAAAATGATTATGCTTTTTATGAAAAATCTCGAGAAGACTCGGACCTGAGTGAGTAATAAAATTATATATACAATTTAATATAATGTTACTTTAAAACACACTTACGAGTATATGGATAATTTTAATACAGTTTTGTCAATTATTGGTACATCATAATCTATCGTTTGCTATAGAATTATGATCGCTTTTAAGGTGGTTGTGAATTTTTTAGATTTTTCGTTTCATTAGATACAAAATCTGCACACAACATTCAATATATGGCCTTTGTGAATTACAATATGTTGGCATTATAATAGAAGTGATCGCACAGGAATATTCAGTCCTACCTTGACATTATATTCCTTCACAAATATTTCTGCGGGAATCCTGTAACCTGAATGCAAAATGATACACTTCCGGAAACTGCTCAGAGCTGAACTCCCTCTATCAGTTGATGTTCGTAGTATTTCGCTTCATTTTGTTCACGTCTCCGGCATACAACACCGAAAAATGCATGAGAATCAATAGCAGGAAAGAAAGGGTTCCGAAGGCTAAACTTTATTGGCGAAATATGAGGGCCGTGCCACTGCTCAGTCGGTTAGTCGCTGGCTTCCCACTGCGGCCGCCCTGGTTCGATTCCAAGTCAGATCATTTAGGATTAGTGGTGGAAAATATGACGCGGGGGCAGGTTATATCCGAATATTTCGGTTTCTCTTGCCAATTCTCATTCCACCGACTGTTCCACACTCATCATCTCTCATCCGGGTCTGGTACAATAGGCTAAACAGTGGCCGACGTACCAAATGGACTCAGTCTCATCCCACCCCAAGAAACTAATAAAAAACTAATTAATATAGCCTATACCTGACCTCCCATATGATCTTCCTTCGTTGAGTTTATCCCAGTGTTGCAGACAAGTCTAAACTTGCGATAAAATGTTTCAGCCTTCCTGGTCCCTGTCTGGAGTCACGTGTCTCGGATTCAGCTTCCGGTCGCTAAGATTATATTGCATAGACTGATACGGGTGCACGAGTACTGAATAAATTGATACGTACGTTGAAGGTAGTGCTCGTGACCCAATTGGAAATATTAACCCTGATGTTTTCCTATGTGGACTGAGGAAACACAAGAAATCCCTCGGAATATTCGGTTTCCTGCTGAGATCTGAATTCTGAAAATACCGCATATGAAAAGTTAATATTATCCGCTCGACCCACTATTATTATTTTTAATATTATCATGTTTTATAATGCTCTGCAAATTAAGATGGAGATGCTCAGTTTTTTGTTTAATATTCTTAACTTCAATTTATAGATCCGCAGTGACCAACTGCCTCGAGAAACGTTATCAAACATATTCAAATGAACAAAGTTCAAATTTAATTTCGTGAAACGTCATTTAAATTAGTTTAACAATTTTGAAATTCATATCGTTAAAAAAATATGAGAGAAATTTAGCCCAAAGGCAAATATTATTATATTAAAAGAATCAGAGAAACAGAATTAACAAGAAGATTCAGTTCACAGAAGTAAAAAGGATTTATGCTTTATTCATCATATTACTTTCAGCCATTACACTCCCCTGATAATTGCAAAATATGTAGAATAAGAAGCTTCATTCCATTCTGAATGCTGCAATGACGTTATTTCAGGAAGATGTTTCCGAAGGAAACGTAACATTTATGACGTGTGAACAGACTTCAACTTCTTTAGATCTCCCCTTCCTCATATGGCGACGGAGGGATGTTATTCGTAATATTAGTGAACTCGAAAATATATCCATTCTTTGTAGATGTATATTTGCAGCTCAGATATGTTTACTTTCACATCTTACTTATTTCATTATTGTGGAGTATAGACCCGTCGCTAGGCAACGACCACTAAAGAGACAGCGACACAACAGCCATTGCTAGAGCTGCAAGTGCGCCAATGGACTGGCTTGGAAGCGATGTTTTCTGTTCTGTCCGTGCCTAGATGTTATAAGCAGAAGAATCAGTGAGTGCAGTGCAGTGCAGTACAGGAAGGTGAAGAGCTAGCTGGTGAGTTAGAGAACTGAGGTTCAGTCTTAGTGAGTTGTTGCTGTTAGAAGCTGGTAGTTGAGGCACTGGATAGTTTGCCCTTCAGCCCTTCAAAACCGTTACAACGCAAAGACTTGTGAAGACAGTACAGGTTGGAAAGTCTTAGCGTGTACTCTAGTGAACTGCAGGGTGTGTGAATTAGCGATAGAGCTATAGCTACTTGTAGTTACGACCTGTGAGTGGTCAACACATTCAGTCACCTTTCGAAACTCCTTCTATGGTCACCCATACACGTTACAGTATTCTAAATAAAATCTAAGGGATGTAATGTTAATGCTGTAGGGATCGCTAAAATTTGTTAACACCCCAAGTGTACGTAACTTAGGATGTGGTTGGCCGCGCCATAGCTCAAGCGGTTAGTCTCTGGCTTCCCACCGCGGTGGCCCGATTTCGATCCCAGGTCTGGTCAAATGGGATTTGTGGTGGACAAAGTGGCGTTGGGGCAGGTTTTCACGGAGTACTTCGGTTTCCCCTGCTAATCTTCATTCCACCAATTGCTCCACAATCGCCCTCTCCTATCATCAGGGGCTGGTACAATAGTCCAGAATTGGCCACAATACAAGGGACTTAGTCCCACCTCACTAGCAATAGAAACAATAGGATGTGGTTAGTAAATTCTAAAGGGTTCTGACGATTGCGTATAACACTCAAAACTGGTGGTTCATCTGTCGTCCGGTGCTCTAGAAAACCAAAGAACACAACATTTCGGGAATTGGATCTGTTTCTTACTTCAGGTGAAGTGGAAAGAAATCTCCAGTGACCGAAGCTAGCTTTCTCCTAAGTGTCTCTCCCTCCACCTGACGTTGGAAAATTCCGAAACGTTGTATCCTCTGGATTTAGAATACTGGACTGTGGACGAAGTCCAAAAATCCAATAATTCCGGAGGATGTTGTTACTGAATAATTAAAGAAAATTAGTATAAAACAACGCGTAGTGCGGCACGTCGAATGGTCATTGGAAGAACATGTGAAAATTATTGTGTTCTCTGTGAAGTTGCCATTCACACATTCACTTGGGGTGATAAGGAAATCCTCAAAAGTCGAGACTTGTGCCAGATCAAGATTCGAACCGAAGCTTCAACTTTAGGAATGCTTTCTCTCTCTCTCTCTCTCGTCCCTGTTTTGTTGTTATTGTTCAGAATTCTAACCAACAGGAAGATCATCATATATATATAAAAGTAAGTAAGTACAGCTGTCCCTGTAACAGGCCGTGAAGGCCCATAGGGTTGTGAGACGTTGAGGGTCCCACATTATCTAGACAGTCGGCTCAAAATCAGGATCTGGAGCTGATATCTTCTGTGAAGAAATGCGAAGGCTTTGTATGCAAACCAGTTTGGGCGTCCACTTCGTCAGCTCCAGATCCTAATTTTCCGGCAGCAGTAAGCTTCTGACGCACGAGCACGAGTGATGTGGAAGGGCCCTTAGAAAGTTCGTCCATGACAAACTGGAAAAAAGTGCATTAAGAGAGAAAATAATAATATAAAAATTTACAGAATACCTTAACAGGCATTTTCTGTAGAAGGAATTGTACTTGTAAGCGATATAATTAAGGTTGCGATAAACTCTTCCCTTTTAAAGAACATATATTAAATATAGATGCAACTATTTACTGTTAGGTTAATTTATTTTATATTTATATTTATATTTTATATCAATTTATTCAATAATATTCAATATTAAAATTCGAAACTATACACGACTAACTAACTAGATAGCTCCATGGAATTGAGTCCTTCCTGAGAAGCATCCAGTCACAAAGACACTCGAGAATTTCTTAACACTTTATGGAACCAGAAGGTTCATCACTTTGTTCACAGGAGCTCTCTACTGGTCTACCAGAACAGTTTCTATCAAAGTTCTGTGTCAGTTTTAACAAACGCTAAGATATCCTCTAAGCCTCATCAAAGACCAGTTGAAGAAAATCAAAAAAGGAACATTCTAAAGTGAATTTTTTGTATAAATTTCAGATAAATCATTGGACTAAACACGCAGTAAGCGTAATCCTCAGATATCTGTGGGAATGTCTACAAAAATCTATTTATATATTTATTTTTAGTGTCTCCATCTTACCCAGGTCCCCGTTGTCTTTAATAAGTACAATTTTGTAATATACGGATCTTCAAGATATAAATAAAATGGTTCGCATTATTTCGTTTTTCATAATGAGACCAAGTTTAAGCTCCTTTAATTTGTAATCGGGAGATTCTTAAGAGAAGAAAATTAAAACTCAGTCTGCATTTATGCAAACTCTATATCGTTATTTGAGTTCTCCACAAACAGAATATCCGAGTCTGTGCACGTATTGTGCCCTTCATGTGGGCCGACTGAAGAGAAGATTTGTATCCACTGAAATCTCAGGTTTAATGCATGAATACAGAGCGAAAACAGCTCATTTAAAACCTGAAACACATCATTTTACTTGCTTTCTGGGCACTGAATTTAGTAAGTTTTGTCATGAGAAGGGTGGACGAAAGCTGTCTAGTGATTGAGGTTAGCTCTTTCTAAGAGACCCAAC
Source organism: Cryptotermes secundus (assembly GCF_002891405.2). Lineage (NCBI taxonomy): Eukaryota > Metazoa > Arthropoda > Insecta > Blattodea > Kalotermitidae > Cryptotermes > Cryptotermes secundus. The sequence continues at coordinate 272,106 of NW_019721012.1, read as the reverse complement.
AGAATAGATGTTTTCCAACACCTCACCTGAGGACGGAAGCAGATCCAGTTTCCGAAACGTTGTGTTCTCTAGTTTTTAGAATACCGAATGAAGGAAGGGTCCACAAACCCTGAATGTATAACTCGTACACTCGTATATCATTTCATATGATCATTGATTCTTGTTTAATTTCATTCATGTAAACGCGATTCGGTTGACATCAAAAGCAATAGCATTAGGAATCAAATACTCAAATTTTCAATTGCCCCTCCCTCATTTCCGCCGCCTTGTATTGCTGAAAGTGCTATGGTAACGGATTTTTTGTTTATGAAACTAATATGACTGTGACATTCCGGCCATCAAGCTCTAACAACGGCTTAGGGAAATGCATTCGTCATCAGTCGAGGAAGTCATACACACATGCCCCGTGGACTCTGTATATTTAACACCACTGTAATGGTTAGTAATTACAGACAGTACGTAGCCATGTCGAATGCTTTCACTAGCTTTCTCTCCCTTTCACCTACTAATGGACAGAGCACTGCACAGCATCGCTCTATGTTATCCAGTGAATCATTTCAGGGAAGCAAACGTTAATGAGTGATTCGGTATGATTTCAACCGTGTGTGCTTACCAATAATAATTAAAATTTAATTTCTGTACTACTAGTGATCTAGTAGGAATTCGGCTGGTAGGCCACATTAGATACAGTATCTGCACAGTAACTCACGCACAAATACTGTGATGTTTGTCAGAGTTCGTAATTCTACGGAGGGCCCTTTGAAATCGCTCTGTCTCTCCGTCTGAACGCATAAAGAAACTCAAGAACCATTTAATGGAATTTAATAAAATTTTGCGTTACGAAGTTCCGTTAGAATTTATCAACGAATTATGAGCAGATGCAAGTAACAAACACGTTACTTGGAAACCTTTTTTACTAATGGACTCTTTCTTCAGCTACCTCATTAAATTCTTATAGGAACGAAAGATGTTTTTATAGTATTAGAGGGAAATAAAAAGTATTTTATATGCAATACAAATTTCCTTAAATATTAGCTTTTGAAGCAGTTGAACAAATGTGACGCCATGCGTACATTTCAGAAAGCAAATATCGGTAACAAACAAGAAGTTCCGTGAAGAACTAATAGCGGCTGATACGATTAGAATCACATACAAAACGACGCGCCTAACAAATCAATTGTTGCGTGTGTATTCGTTGGCGCGGTAACCTTTCTAGTGAGCTTTTGCAGAACAGCGATAGGGGGAGACACATATAGACACACAGACCGATGGAAGAGATTTATGAGGTAGGGTATAGCCGTGAAGGTGGGCTCAGTTTCCATGATATGCATACCAAGTTTCATAAAGATTGGTTGAGGCATTCAGAAGTTGACAGAGGAGATACGCAGGCACATAGACGCAGAGGGAGAGGAAGGAGTTTGCATAAGCGTACTTTAGGTAAGTAGGCTACAAATGATGTCCCCAAACAAAAAAGAAAACTACCGAAGTCTCGTGAATTGTTGAAAGAAACTTCTTCCAGCAGAATCTGTAGGTGTACCTGTACATAAAATGCATTTAATTAAAATATCTGCTATTGTACAGCTGCATTCGTTTATACAAATCCTTCGATTTTTTGACAAAAGATGAAAATTAAGAAAAAAAAACATAACGGAAGTCCTCTTTGAGCCTAGACTGAGTTGAAATGATATTCATTTTATGTTTTCAAGTCTCTATTACAATGCGACTTCGGAGTATTTTATAATTCCTTCTTCAGAACTCGTTTTTTAATTACATACTGAAACTTTCAGAGTCTTGTTTGAAAATATATACATATATTAACATCGGAATGAAGGAATATATTTTTAACGTTCAAAGTAAATGATTAACCTGAAAGGTGATTATTACAACATCACGTCAAACTGGTTTAGAAAAGGCTTGATGTTGTATGTTGGATATGCAGAATTTCTAATGAGTTTATTTTAATTTATTTCCAAACAACTTGTCTGCTCACACTAATGCACCTGTTGATGTTCAGGGAAGCGTAGATTTAGTCAAATTTCCTTCTTCGAGATAAATAGGCGCATGGTTTCCAAGTCTCTTTAAGTTTGTGTAAAAATTTATCTTGTATCCAACCCAAGGTCTACTTCAAGTTGGAAATGAACGTGATAAGGAAGTGGTATATTTATCTGGTAGTTAATGTATGTGAGGCAGACGAAGCCATTCAGACTTAGCAGAAGTGTGTCGTTTAATGCAATGTTTCAAATGCGATTTGAGGACTCCGAAATTATCTATCTATAAGTATGAAAATTGATAACTGACGAATTAGAAAGGATTTGAAAGGTAGCGATTGTGGCCTAATCTGTCCATTATTTTCCTTTAGGGACTGAGGAAGACCTCAGACAGGATAGTCTGTGTCTCGGTAGAATTTTGAACCAAACATTTCCCGAATAGAGGTCTAGAACTGTGCCTCTATATCAGCTACATCAAGTACAAAACTATGAACTTCTATTAATGATTCTTATAATAAGGGATTTTAGAAAACGAGAAGCTCTTTCTTATTAGGGTGAGAGGTTTGGATTTTGAAAAAAATGATAAATGTGACACAAGGTGCAAAACTTGGGAATCAGTGACAGAATTTACATAATCTTATCCTATTTCTTTGATACTGCAGAGTGTCCGGATAAAAGGTATCCAAAAGAATGTAATATCCCAGAAAGCATTTATTATACACATTCATGGGTTACAACATTACAAAGGGAAACTATCGAAGTATATAATTTTCTCAATAAATTTCAGTGTGTGCTCCCTTCGTGGCAGGCGATATTCTACCTCCTTCCACGCTGCTCGAAACATGTTTAGTGTTACGGTGGCCGCAGCGTCCCCTATGGGGGCTTTCAGGTTTTGAAGGTAAAAGGTAAAAAATAAAAAATAAAAATTAAAAAAAAAGGTAAAGCTATCGATCTAACAGGACGCGGAGACCCATTGTTCCCCATGAAGATTTGTGGTACCCATTTCTGTTAGAGGCTGAGTCGACCCCAGGGCCATAGTGCGGCTGGAAGGATTAGGTCAGTTGAAAAATTACACCTCATCGGCACTCGAAACCGCGACTTTCCGGTTTGCAGCATATTGCTTCAATCAGCTAAGTTACGTTATGTTTCTTTCGCAATTAGCATAACTATTTTGCTTCATATACCTAATCAATATTACGCATAAGTCCGCATGGATCCTTGATACAGTCTGAAGGTTTCCAAAGCAACTCTTAAAGGCGACATCATCTGCTCACCCATGAACTTCTGCCTCTGAGTTGTAAGGCCGGACTATAGGGCGTACGGTACGTAGAATCGCTCAGCCTCCGAGTTCATTATCGAAGACTGAATCATCGTCAGGAGTAACCAGCAAGACGTATTCAGTAGGTAGAGCCTGGTCTTGCAGCTTGCTGGCATAGATGTCTCTTCGGTTTTGTAGGCGAAAATAGTACGTTTCTCTGAAAAGTCTGTGAACTTCTTTCGGAATCCGCGGTGTCACAATGCAAGACATAAAGCTCATCATAACCACAGCTGTGAAAACCCTAAATCCGACTCTCCATTGTCGTTCTTATGCTCCGGCAACCAATTTTCTCTTTAGTTTCCATCTTCGTCGGTTCCCTTACGTCTCCATCTCACCACACTTTCTCCTTTTCTTCTCACTTCACTGACCTTCCTTGAGAGGTTTATATGAATAGGATGAGACGGTGTGTGGAAGCAGACCGAAGCAAGTTATAACATGTCCGTGGGATGCACTGTCTCAGCTGTATTTAGTTCAGGGAATATTGGACTCCGTAGAATGGAAGCATAATCTCAGGAGTGTTCAGTACTCACATAACTCTGTAAGTTCGATTATCGGAAATTATATATTCAGTAAGCTACCGAAAGAACAGACTGGCATAGAGCTGAGACCCTAGACGTGTACGGTTCGAATTTCTGATGGGAAACCGCCTATCCTGGCTGCGGGTTTCCGTCGTCTTTATCAAACAAAAAAAAATCCATGGCCTGTAGTCCGCAAGCGAACGATACCGAACGATCGACCACCGCTTTTCGGCGAAGTTAGATCTCAGCCCTTCAAAATAATACCTCGGTTAGGTAGATAAGGTACAGAGACAAGAATATGGTCACCAGGTCGCCAGAGGTGAACGAAACATCCTGGCTGGCGACTATTTTACCCATTCGGATTTCGGGTTCTGGCTTTTGAAAATATGGCAGTCTTACTCAATGAACATTATGCGAAAGCACGATACAAATAAATTAAAGTAAACAAACAAAAATTTCTGTCTTTGTTCAATTAATTAAGCGCTACTCCATGAAGTTATAAGGCGGAGTAGAAGTACAGCTCCTCCATTCTTGACCTCGGCACAAGATGGAGGTGAGTGGTCAGCTCCATGCCCCTACCGCTTTTCCCCCACGATAAAAACCCCTTATGCAATGGAGGTTGGGTGGCTCCCAGAGCAGACGAGCAGAGACGATATAAAACAAAGCTGAATCGAAGGATAAGACACAGTATTTCACGTTGCTTTCAAATTAGATTCGTTATTATCATAGCCCTGAACTTCGTAGGATCTTGACTACAGGAGGAAATGACTTTCTCGCCAATAGGAGGCGGGAGCCACAGAAAGGCTCCAAAAATTACTAATAAACCCATTTCTGGTTACAAATGTATGAATCTGGTTGCCAGATTATGTAAAATCTTCAGTCGCTGTAACATAGCGCTATTCAGTGGAACTGAGATTTTTAAAGACGAGTAAAGGTAAAAAAGGTAATGCTATCCCTGTAACAGGTCGTGAAGGCCTATAGGGTTGTGAGACGTTGAGGCTCCCACATTTTTCTCTAGACAATTGGCTCACAGATGGCGGTAAGATTGTCAGCCGTATACATCGGCTGCCCTATACCTGCCAGGAGGATTCGTGATGCTCATTTCTGTTATAAGCTGAGTCTACTCCAGGGCCATATTGTGGCTGGAAGTATTAGGTCAATTGAAAAATTCCACCGCATCGGGACCCGAACCCGCGACCTTCTTGCTTGTAACATAGGGCCTCGACCAGCTACGCTACCGAGTGACCCTTTTAAAGACGAGTACAAATGTAAAGTCTTCTGGGTTCTTGTTGTTAGAGCAGAAGAGAAAACTGAAGGGGGGTCAAAGCAGCTGTGAAGTGAGCAGGGATCAGTGACTGAAATGGTAGCTAAGACAGTCGTGCAAAGAATGCAGCGAGCTGCCACTCAGCAGTAGATGGAATATCTGATGGCGGTCATTTCCTCTGTTTCACTATTATAGCCCTTTACTTCGGCCACAGAATAGTAGTCTTGAACCTTCAATAAATTCATTCTTTCATGCATTTACTCATCCGTTTGTTTTGTAATGGTATCCAAATATTTTTTTTAATTCGCTTAGTGGGGGGTGGAGTCCAACTGGGTCCACTCGGCACGACGGCCACTGATTGGCTTATTGTAGCCTGCCCCGGGTGATTATGATGTTGGAGAATTTGGCGGAATGAAGATTGGCAGGGAAAATCGAAGTACTCGGAGAAAACCCGCCCCACCGCCACTTTGCCCACCACAAATCCTTCTTAATCAGACTCGGGATCGAACCCGGGCAGCCGCCGCAATGGTATTCATATAAGTCTGCATCTTAAAGCTTTCGTCATAGTTTCCACTTCAGTTCCGTCCATAACTTTCACACAACACAAATATCTGAAGGTCTAAAAAATCTTTTCAAATACGATCTTCAATATAAATGTCTTTAGGAAATATCAGCAAAATTAAACTCATCTCAGTGGTGTATTAAAACTTCAATTATTAGCTATAGATAAGCATAAGTTCTAACAGAATATGATGTTTCAATTGTTATTTTAACCAAATGCATACAAAAAGGTTTAACAATTCTAACTTCTAGTGTTAATTTTAAAGGGAAAAAATTTTTGTGATTGACGTAAATTAATACAGAACATATTGAACTTTACTAATGAATCGCTGTTTTTATGTGGGATCTTAGCAAAAGAGCTATAACAACATTCACAGAAAATTTATATTTAGAGTCACCAACACAGATCTCGGTATTTTATCCCACAATTTCTTAGCAATTTACGCAAAAGGAAGAAACCTATAATAATAATAATAATAATAACGTAAAGCAATTCTGCTAAAAATTATGTGACTGTAATGTATATTATTTAATTATTGAAACGAATTATCACAGAATTGGAAGAACAGAGAACACAGACCTTGAATTCCTCCTTTTTGTCGTTATTGAGTCAGTACGTAAGCCTGAAATTCGTCATTAATATTATATTTAATAAGGTAAACAACGCAGCATTCAGTTGCTTCAATGGCTTAGTTGTATCCAGGTAAAGAGGGATATTCATTTTAATAAATTTAAAAATGAAATTGTTTCAGCATTTTTATTCATAATATATAAATCTCTTCATGTGTCCTGCTTTTCAAAGATATCATTCCTTATTTATCAGACATGTAGCTCTTTCATCGGTGACTTCATTCCTTTGCAGAACTTCATAATATCAATGATTTTCTTTCACTACTTTTGTAAAGAGCTTTTAGAAATTATTTCTTATAAATGCCTTTACTGCACCAAATTGACCAATAAAACATACAAACAGAAATAACATTTCAGTGTACAGTCCGTATTACCAGGTACAATGGGTTAATTTTGTTATTTAAATTTGCATATTTTCTGCAACTTTAGTCATTGTCCGGTGGTTGTGTTACTGCGCTTCACTCTCATGACGCCTTCACTATTTGGTGACAGCGTGTTTCAGCTTCACATGGCCATAATCGGGTGATTTAATTACTCATGTACGATACAAGTTTTTAGTACGTAAAACGAAGGAAACCGGATGTTTGTTAACGTCCTCACAAGAACTCTCAACTGGTCCATATCCTAAGCCAGATCAACCCAATTCATATCACAACATCCTATTTCTCTAAGATCCACCCATCTACGTATTGGTCTACCTACTAGCTCTTTCCTTCTGTATTTCCCACAAATATTCTACATAAATTCCTTTTCTCCCTGAATCGAGCTATATGCCTTGCCCAGCTCATTCCTCTTGACTTGATCATTCTAAGTATACTTGATGAAGAGTACAAGTTATGAAGCTCTTCATTATGAACATTTCTCCAAACTCCTGTCACTTCATCTCTCTTCGATCCAAATATTCTCAGCACCCTCTTCTCAAACCCCCTCAGTCTATGTTTCTCCTATTTTGTCAGGCACCAAGGTTCATACCCACACAGAACCACAGGCACAAATATAATTTTGTATATTTTAATTTTTATGTTTTTAGACGGCAGACGAGAAGGCAAAAGGCTTTGGACCGAATGGTAGCAAACATTTCCCGAAATCAGTCTCCTCTTAATTTCCTATTGAAGCAAATTCTGATTTGTTACTGTCGCTCCCAGACACTCGTATTTGAACTAGGCCACATTGTTAGCGTCTGTTGGCTGTGTTTAAGTCATGATTCTGCCCTGCACTCTGGTGGCGAGACAGCAACATATTTTGCCTTTACTTTTACACCAATCTCCTAACTAGCGTTAAGTCGAATTCTTGTGTTTTTCTTTATGGTATCTATGTTATCTGCCGGTCACGGTAGCCGAGCAGTCTAAGGCGTGCACTGTCTTCGCTCGCTCGGAAGCCGGGATCGTGGGTTCGAATCC